>NC_089531.1:3181611-3481611 GCF_963924715.1 Thunnus thynnus
TCCCATTCATCAGAATCTCTTAAGTCACTGTGACCCATAACACACAAAAGACAGGTGACGCTTAACATTCAAAAAGCAAACAAACAAACAAAGAAACAAAATCTTATATGGATCAAAGAACAGTTTGACATTTTTGAGTGTTTTCCAAAAACATTCTATTCAATACCCACACACTGAGGCCCTTTATGTGATCACAAATGGAAAAGAAAACATTCAGGAATAAATCTTCTTGTCAATCTGATATATTTATTTTAAAAGCGAGTCACACCCACCCACACACCCAGTCGCACAATTCATCTGTGATGAAGCACAAACATGTCAGCTCAGGTTTTGTTCAGTTTAACATATTGGTTTCAATATGAGCTGTTTTTGTTTTTTCATATTCCACAGGAGAGTCCCGCTGTCCTGCAGCTGTTCTACAGCTGCTCTGCCCTCTCTAGTGGGTCTCAACTCCCAGTTATAAGGAGACTGTCCTCCAAAGAAAATCGTCAGGATCAGTTGTTTCAGCAAGCGCCCCAAAATGATGTATATCCACATTCTTTTGTGCCTAAACGTATAACTAGACTTTAACCAAAGTACTGTCACATCATTAAACAGATGATTTGAACAGTTTTAGAAAGCACAGACAAAAGATATGAAGCTTAGCGTAAATTCAGGCAGGAAGACTTTCTGTAGCCATTCATTCATTTCCCTCTCCTCTCTTTCTTCCCCTGCTCCTCCCGCTTTCGCATCAGCTGTTTAGGGGCGTCACTCCTAGTTCACTCCAATCACGGCTCACCTGTCAAACTTTAAAATCCATTTCCCTCTGTTAGGAGTAACGGGTTCAGGGTTTATAGTTCCTCTTTCTTCCTTTCCCTTTCCTAAACTGGACTGGTTTTCATTGAGAAGATAACAAGGGGGTGTGGTTAAGCTGCGGGTTGATAAAAGGACGTCACGGTGAGGTGCGCACGCAGCCACTGGAGTAACGTGATGAGGCTCAGCTGGGAAAGCGCGAAAATTGAAAGTGATACAAGTTGAGTTAAAGCCCAGCGAGACGTCCTTTTTGGAAGCGTTCAAGACCTTACAGCTTCACACCTTTCCTGCACCTTTCCTGCACCCTTGAGTAAAACCAGTTTTGTTCTTCGGGGACCCATCCCCCAACCACCAAAAACTGAACTGAACCGCCAGAAGGAGCTCACGGGTCACGAGAGCAACGCCCAGCGCTGGCGAGGCAGAATCGGAGGGACTTGAAATGCTAGTCGGTGGGGAAACCCGATAAGGTAACTCACCTCCAGACTGTCTCTCTAATATTGGAAACCAGTCCGTCTTCCTCTGTGTTCTTCCACGTTTTCTCCTTTTCTACACCCTCCAGGTTAGGACTAGTATTGGTTCTTAATACTGAATCCCCTAGACTTGACTAGTCCGTAACACCTCTCTGTCGCTGTCAGCTGTCATTCCAGAGCAATCATCGAGACCCTCCTCCACCCCATCCATCCACCTACACGGCCGCATCCACTCCGTTACTTCAGCACCAGGCCCGAGTTCACCAGTAGCCGCTACCACACCTCCAAGATCTATGCCTCTTCATCACCACCACCAGTGTCTAGACTCCATCGGGGGGTTATCCTATACTACTCTTGCATTCACCTCCCCCCTTTCATATCCAGCAACATCACGATGGGGTCTAATCCACCTTCATCTATCATGCTTGTTCAATAAATATCATTTACTTTATAAAGAAACTGAGTGATTGATATTGTCCTGCAGACCAGAAAACACTTCTATGTGTCGTCCTGGAGTGCATGGGCCAATGATGTGTTTTGTTGTTTAATGTGAAGGACTGGTTGGTCCAAAGACATGAAGGTTAGGTTAACTGGAGGCTTGAAATGGCCTGTAGATGTGGATGTGAGCAACGATCAGTTGATTAATCATATAGTTGCCAAGTATTACATTAATTGCTATTTGGATAATCAATTAATTGTTTTGAGAATTCAAATGAATAAACTGTGATGTGGAAGAGGTTAAAAATCATGTTTCAGTAACTAGTCACACCTGACACCCGTCATTTATTTAATATTATATATAAATGTAAATTGCAACTTATTATTTTACTCCTGAAATCCAATCAGATACAGTTCTTGCAATAAAATGAAGCTTTGCTTTTATTTCCTGTGTCTACTAGCTTGCAGTCTTCTCAACTGCGTTTGTTGGTGCATTGCTACGTCTCTTGGTGCAGTGCCTTACTGTTAAAGCTTAAAAGCTCAACATCAGTTCCGAACTGCTGCACTCATTAAGGCCAACAATGATTTTTTAATTAAATATCTGACTGATGACTGGCTGATGACTAAACATGTATCACTCATACCAAGATCAAATACACGTGGTTTTATTGGTTTGCCTCTGGAAGACCGGGCAGTTCTGTGACAAGAAAACACTTCTATGTGTCGTCCTGGAGTGCATGGGCCGATGATGTGTTTTGTTGTTTAATGTGATGGACTGGTTGGTCCAAAGACATGAAGGTTAGGTTAACTGGAGGCTTGAAATGGCCTGTAGATGTGGATGTGAGCGTGAATGGTTGTCTCTGTCCATATGTGTTTAGACAGAAACACAGTAGAACAACTGCAATACAAGCAGTGATGCAGGTAGAAACATCGCAAATAAAATCAAAGGGAGCTTTGATTTAATGTGCAGGTGGTCCTCATAGTTCAGTTTAATTGATTTTTGTATCCAGCACCTATCAAACATCTACTCAGACCACAGGCAGATCCAGGGGCAGGGCTGGAATCTGATTGGCCCCTGAAGTGCCCTGTCCTGTCACATGTCGCTTGACTCGTTACAGATGAGTAAACGTCACAAACTGTGGCACCTCAATATTTCTTGTAACTATAGTGATGCTGTGTTTATGTCATGTGGGAGGGAACAT
The DNA here is from genome assembly GCF_963924715.1 of Thunnus thynnus. NCBI lineage: Eukaryota > Metazoa > Chordata > Actinopteri > Scombriformes > Scombridae > Thunnus > Thunnus thynnus. Next base: position 3,184,514 of record NC_089531.1, read on the forward strand.
AATAATGGGAAAGATTCTTGGATGCAGCTTGAATGCATGCATGTATAATAAGAGCTAGATAGGGCGCCGCCACTCAGCCTTGCAGCCAATATTTCCTAGTGGTCAGTCACGGTATTGCAGCGAAAAATCCCCCTGCAGCCCAAAAAGGATTTTCCCCATAGACCACCATTGTAAAAGAGACATCTGTAAAACAGTTGACAGGACCCCTCAAACTGCAAACGTCAATTATGACTCTTTCTTTTATGAACTTTTGATACAGGGAGGTTTTATGTTTGTAAAACTTTTCTCGAGCCGAGAAAAGCGATTTAAAAATCCATGACATCATCACAATGTAAAGTCTATGGGCCGAGCAGGAATTTGCAGGCAGGGCCAACAGGGGAAACACTTCTGTGCACTACTGTGGGATGCACAATGCAGAAGCAAACCTGAAAGCTAGAAACTTTTTTTGGCGTATGCGCCAGCCAAGCAATTCCCATAGGACTGAATGGGCGCCATTTTTAGGCCGGTATCCAGCTCTTATAATACATCCTTATAATACATGCTTGGTTAATGAGAATCGTATCTATAAGTGGGAACTGGTAATTCTGATGTGACTTGAACGCGGCATGATACTGCACGGCGAGATGAAGTGAACAGTGGTGCACAACATATCATCCACCACAGAAACTTCATAAGTCACGATTCCCCATATTAGTTTGTGTTAACGTATGAAAGAGCATTTACTTACTGCAGGCACTGAACTTACACTCAAACATTAGGTAGCAGAAAGTTACTACATCACTAGTTAGTTAACTATTCTATTGTTGGAATGTAACATTAGCTCGTTCTCACATACAGTTGCTAGCTAACTTAGTCCTTTTTTTGTTTACCTATGCTCACAAGCTCACCATCTGAAAGACAATTCTTATTCGTGAAATAAAGTTTCAGTCATGCCACAGTCATTGTTTAGTAAATGAAACTAACCCTGTGTCCCAGGCACCTCGGAAAACAGGGAAATATCTGATCTCCCACTTGAAACGTCAAGCTTGAATTCACTGTGCCACTGATGTTAAACCATGCAGTGCTTAGTAATTTGCGTGTTTGTGTTAACTTTATTGTTTAACAGAGATGGAAAAGATATGAAAAGAAAGGACAGGCGGATATTCAGTTTTTGGCCAAAGAGACGCCCAGCCAGCCAGCCAGCCAGCCAGCCAGCCAGCCAGCCAGCCAGCCAGCCAGCCAGTGAAAATGAGTCTGAGCAGAGAGAGAGAGAGCAACAGGGAGTTGAGCAGAAGCCAACTCCAACCCCTATTCACCAGGTCAGAAAACATTTAATCACAGCAAGATGATGACAACAGATAAAAATAACTGCTTTCTATATAACATGACACCAGAGTTCACATATGGACAAACTGAATTCTTGTTGTGAGGTTTCATGGCTTTGTTATGCTTAGCAGTGAATTCTAATGTCTACCAGAGCTCTCACTGAATGTTTTGAGCATCGAATCTTTTCCTTAACATTTTTTTAACCAATAGTTGTGATTGTGTAATTGGGAGACAACAGGGTTTTAGCTGAATAGAAGCATGGATTTTTGCGATGTGTACAGATTGGGCTGAAGACGGCCAGAGTGAGGATAGAGCAGAACCATCACAGTCACTAAGCAGTTATTCTGCTCCTGTAGGACCTGATGGTAAGCTACTGTCGTCATACTGCTATTGTATGGATCAGCATTTAGGTTATTACTGTTTGTGTGTGTCATGATGACAGTTGAGTTATGGAAAAGGAGATGCATTCACATTTGAGTAAAAACTTAAATACGTTTTATTTCATTTGCTTCTTTCCAGACATTTCCCAGTGCAGAGCAGAGTGTCCTGTGCAGGTATGCATATGTTTTCATCCTGTAAATGTTGTTAATGGAATTTTAGTAAACTACATATTGATTAACAATTATTTACTGTGTCGGTATACTTCATGATAGTAGGGTTATGAAAGTTGAGGGCATTCATGATCAAGTAGGGGTCAAATTTGTATTTTATTTGCTTCTCTCCAGACAAACAAAATATAAAATAGACAGACAAAATATATTCAACGATGTGAGTCTTTGCTCAAAGCTACACAGTCAACAGCAAAAAAAGGAATGACTGTGGAAATGTACAAACACCTTACTGAATAAGGAATTGTGCATGGGTGTCAGACATAGTCACTTAGCCACTCTGTGTAAATAGTGGCCCCTTTATGGCCCCTGATTTAGAAAATTCCAGTCTGACTCAGACTTATTACATAGAAAAACAAGCCAGTTCCTGTCTAGGATTAATGAGACGTGCAGCACGAGGGGATCACCAGGAGTGAGCAACGATCAGTTGATTAATCATATAGTTGCCAAGTATTACATTAATTGCTATTTGGATAATCAATTAATTGTTTTGAGAATTCAAATGAATAAACTGTGATGTGGAAGAGGTTAAAAATCATGTTTCAGTAACTAGTCACACCTGACACCCGTCATTTATTTAATATTATATATAAATGTAAATTGCAACTTATTATTTTACTTCTGAAATCCAATCAGATACAGTTCTTGCAATAAAATGAAGCTTTGCTTTTATTTCCTGTGTCTACTAGCTTGCAGTCTTCTCAACTGCGTTTGTTGGTGCATTGCTACGTCTCTTGGTGCAGTGCCTTACTGTTAAAGCTTAAAAGCTCAACATCAGTTCCGAACTGCTGCACTCATTAAGGCCAACAATGATTTTTTAATTAAATATCTGACTGATGACTGGCTGATGACTAAACATGTATCACTCATACCGAGATCAAATACACATGGTTTTATTGGTTTGCCGCTGGAAGACCGGGCAGTTCTGTGACAATAAACATGTCAGGCTAAATTTCCTTGACAGGCTTTTGTGTTGTGTAAAGCAATTGTGTTGACACTGGAAATGTTTGTGGCTTTTCTGGTTCCAGCAGCTATTTCAACTTAGGGATCAATTCACCCAAACCACAAAAAGCCACAAAAAGCACTGAGATGTAATTTATCTCGGCATGCTACTGTTTATAATAAAAACAATAGGATCCTTGCCCTTAGGCATGGACTACTGTGGACTACCGAGTTTTTCTTGGCAGAGCCACCACATTAAATTCCCATACAAGCCAAGAAGCCAAGAAGCTTCCAGTCCACGGGGGTTCACCACAGCAAAATACCTCATAGTTTGCTTCTCAAGAGGAGGATTTTTATCTTTGGATAATTTAAAATTCAGCTCATTTAAGAAAGAATATGACTTTTTTTTCTCCATCCAACAATTGATAAATTGAATAATTATTTGATAAACTGATAAATTTGACCTCTGCTCTTCAGTGACCACATTTACATGCACATTAATAGGCTAAAGGGGCACATAAACTGCACATTTTGGATATTCTTAATTAAGCATTATTCCAAATGTAGTATTTTTAGACTAAGAAAGTGGAATATGCCAATATCATTCTGGTTTTTGATGCATTCTTTGGACATGTACACAGTGCATTCAGAATGTGTGTCTCGGTTGGGGTTTTTACCACAGTTTGTGGCCTCTTGCCTGTTTACAGTCAGTTCTGTGTGTAAACCAACCAACTAACCAACAGTTTGCAAGGCTGGAATAGAGATGCATGTCATGCTGGTGCAGGAAGGCAGACAGGGGAGCTGTTCAGGGCGGGCTGGGAAAACAGAGCGCGCCTTTTCCCACAAGGGGTTTGGTTATTATCCTGTCATGCAGCCATGGGCTGACAGTGACGACTAAACATCATGGACAACCTGGGTTCTGAGTGTGCCTATAACTATAAATTAATAATAGGGGAGAACGGGGTAAATAGAGCCAGTGTGGGTAAAATGAGCCACCCCCTTTATCTAGGTAACCATAAGCAAAAGTAATCATGTGACCACAAATTAAGAAAGAATAGTTCACATTACTCAATCCATCTTGGACTCAAGCACATGGAGAGAGTGGTCAGCAAAACAGAGCAAAAAAAAAAAAGATTTTTGTCATGCCAAGTGAATTCATCATGTTACTAAATTCATCAGTCTTGTATCTTAATTAAAAAGATAAGTTTTGGACAAGCTACAAAACAAAGTCATAAACTTAGCATAATTGTGGATCTGAGCCACTGTGTGAAACAGTTTTGTCAAAATGGGGGTAGTGGGGTAAAACGTGCCGGTGATGTTGGGGCAAGTTGAGTCAATGGCTCAATTTACCCCCGAAAAATTATTTTCTGATATTCTAGAAACTAGAGACACTGTTCATGTTTGATCCCTGTTACAAGTGCTACAATGTTGATGAATAAATACCTAATTGTTGACTAACGTTAAATTTAAGCCATGAACAAACATGCTGTCCATACAGACAGGTGACAAATTAAAGGAAAAAACAACATAAAGTGTCTCAGTAAGGTGTTGGGCCACCAGAACAGCTTCAATGTGCCTTGGCATTGATTCTACAGTCTCTGAACTCTACTGGAGGGATGAACCATCCTTCCCATAGACATTCCCTCATTTGGTGTTTTGATGATGGTGGTGGAGAGCGCTGTCTATAGGTGTTCAGTTGGGTTGAGATCTGTTGACTGTGAAGGTCATAACATATGATTCATTTCATTTTCATACTCATCAAACCATTCAGTGACCCCTCGTGTCCTGTGAATTGGAGCATTATCATCCTGGAAGAGAGACCACTCCCATCAGGATAGAAATGTTTCATCATAGGATAAAGGTGATCACTCACAACAACTTTGTATTGATTTGCAGTGACCCTTCCCTCTAAGGGGACAAGTGGACCCAAACCATGCCAGCAAAATGCTCCCCAAAGCTTAACAGAGCCACCAGACCCCCTCACTGTAGGGGTCAAACATTCAGACCTGGACCAGTTTTTTCTTTAATTTGTCCCCTGTCTTTATACACAGAAGCACACATTCTTTCTGTAGCTAAAACATAAAGATCACACTTTAATCTTTACTGAAAATGTTGAGGTAACATGTTGAACAACAAGACACAAACAAATGGCTTTATTTAAAAGTTCAAGTTTCTGCCTTTGTTAAATTGATGGCATCAATAAAGTTCAGTTTATTTTTAATTTTATAATTAATTTGTTTGATTTTGTGTAATTTTTATATCAGTATATAGTAGTAGCACTATTTACCCCATCCCCATGCTCATTTTACCCTTACCTTGGGGTAAGTTGTGCCATTGGACTATTAAACCATAATAATTAGATAATTTGTTTTAATTTCCATTGGTACACAACAGCCTGAGGTATATATAGTAACTATTATTTGAAACAAATACTCTTTCATTTTGCAGAAAAATCATCATATGTAAAAAGTGGCTCATGTTACCCGGTTCTCCCCTACTAGTCACATCACACTCACACTCATTTTCCTCCTGGCTCGTTCACTTCACTGCCTGCGGATGTCTGTGTCTGTGATTCCCACTGGAGCATAAGGAAACCCTGGAAAACCCCTCTCTACATTTAACAGGAATATTAGTGGAATATTCACTTTCGTTAGACATATAAACAGCTTAGTAGGAAGGTTGTCTTTTTCTGAATAAAGGGCAAAAACTGGAACATTTTGTGCATGTAAACATAGTCAGTGTCTTCTCAAACTTCCTCCGCTGCTTCTTTTTATTAAAAAATGAGACGTTCCTTATAAAGCAAATTATTAGATTGTTGTAAGAAACTTCAAATGTGGAGGTAACACTTGGATGATATATTATAAACCAGCTTTTGAAGTTGTAGAAATGAGATGTGAGAATAATAAATAAGGTTGATTTGAGTAGATTAATAAATATAAAAGAATTGATTTTGATAACTAATTGAGCCACAAAAGACACAAAATACAACTTTTCTCACATAAACAGTAGCGCTCTCCAACACCTGTAAACAAACTTTGAGTTCTGAACTTTAAACTTTCTTGGACCATAAATTGTTCTTTCAAAAACCAGCTCAGGTTCAGCAAAACAGCAGCTGAAGTTACCTTATAAAGTCTGGCCCCACGCAGGAGATTCAGACAAATGTAGTATATAAATAATTCTCTGAAAATTGTAAGTAGGGAAATCAGTTTTAGCTTTCTGATTTAGCAGTTCAACTGCAGAGAAAATGATCAGAAATATCACTGGAACAACTGTTTTATCTTTTCACATTTCACAGTCCCCACAGTTATAACTCTTTATGATTTACTGCAACATCAAGACTATTTTAAATCACATTACATTACCTACATTACTCAAAGCTTCAGGTAACTATTCAGCGTCTCACCTGCCGACAAACTGACCTCAAGCCCTTCCCGCAGACGCTGGACTGGTGATAAATACTGTAAACTCTATGAACTGACTTCCTCAGTCTGTGAGAGAATCAGTGAGAATCTCTCTGGAGTTCAGAAAAGAACATGGAGTTTTTAATAAAACCACAGTGACCTCTCATGGTATGTGGATGATTTATACAGGACTGGGTAGACCAGTACAGGCCAAAGCACAGTTTCAGTTTAAACTTCAGCTTCTGAGGATACAGTTGCAGGAATTAAGAGGTATGATTAACTCTAATCTGCAGCAAGGGAGATGATGGAACCAGGCAAACTGCCCAGAGGTTTTAGTCCACATCATCTGGGTGAATCATAAATTTGGAGCGCTGAAGTCCAATATTAACATCCTCCGTCTTGCGGTCTTGAAGAGGGTCTCTGTATGAAAATCTAGTTTAAAGACTTTAATATTTTTTAGTTTACATTGAGCTCATTTGTTTTAAAGTTGTGTTTTTTTGTTTTTTTTATCAAACTGCACACAGAAAACTGAAGGACAGGTTATTCAGTCAGAGGACTGTAAGACTGATGCAAAATATTATTTGATTTAATAATCTTTTGATTGATCAGTGTATTAAATGTCAGAAAATAGTGAAAAATACTGAACATTACTCCCTGAAAGTCATATATATACATATTCCAATGTCTTGACCAGCAGCCAAAAACACAGAGATGTTGAGTTCACTTGGAAAACAAGCCAAAGATTCACATTTAAGAGGCTGCCACTAGTGAATTTTGGCATTTATTTAGTCACTCATCTAATCATCTGAGGTCTAGAGTACTACCATATGTAGACGGGTCAACCGGGGCCAAATAACAAACTTTGAGGCCCCATAGAAGGTTAGTCCAGCCATGAGCAAAGGTACTATAATATAAATACACGGTGTTCTATTATATATATACATTTGTATTCAAAGAGAGGATGAATAAAATAATATTTTTGTGATGATCAAAAGTCCAACTAGACACCACAAAGGAAACCGCTGCTTTTACTGCAATACTTAAACTACATCAAGCTCATAATACTTATGTACTTTTACTTAAGTAGGACTTACAGATTCTGCTGTTGTAAAAAGACACCAAAACAACTCATGATTAAATGTGGGGAAGAGTTGGTGACCCCAAACACCAGCCTTCAAAAGATCATGAGTTCATCTCTTAAAAAGAAACAAGAGAAATGGGAATCATAAAGGAATAAATTAAAGGAGCAAATTTAATTTAATAAATCTGTATAGTTAACTCTGTTACATTCGTGTTGGCCTTTGGTTTGAATGTTTAACATAACAGACGTGGACTAATGAATTGTAATCCGGGTACATTATTCTAAAATTTAAAAAGTCTATGATGGCATAATGTAAAGTATTTTGAAGAAAGAACAAAAAGAAATGTTGTTGCTTAATTCTTGTTTATCTGTTTTTTCGTATCATTGATTTGTTTGTAATTTTATGTTAATAAAAGCTCAAATATGTTGCACAAAAAGCATTTTTATATTCTGCAGGTTGTATTTCTTTTTACTTGGAGATTAATTAATTGAAAATTAAGTTGGCATATTTAAGTATTTAAGCAGTATGAATTGATTTTTGGCCACTTTGAGGGCAATAAAACAAGCTACTAACACAATAGTGACATATTATCACCTTATAAATAGAGCAGAAATATAAAAAAAATAACAGGAAATCACAAAAAGCAGGTTATGTCCGCTTTAAAATTTGCTGAAGTGCTGCAAAACAGCTCCTCATCCACATTCCTGTTGCCATTTTTATGTTGCCTCTTTTGACTATTGCAGGTATTATTGTTGTTTTTATGCACTTTTTTTTGTCTTATTACTTGTTGTCTGTTTTTTACTGTTTTTAGTGTATCTGTTCTTATTGTGCACACTGAGGGAACACAGTATTGTTTTGCCTGTTTGCTGAGAATTATATATGGAGGGAATGACAACAAATTCTACCTTGAACCTTTTTTCAACCTTGAAAAAAAGTCAGTGCTCTATGTTGTGACATAAAATTTCATAAACATAGTCAGAGTTTTAAATACAAGAAAGAATTGGAAGGCTTTTCCAGATATCAGATTCCAAAACCGACTTTGCCATGAAAGGCAAAATGAAAAAGCCAGACCGGTTTATGTAACAGATACTTCTTAGATTATAAACAAATCCATACACAGTAAACAAGTGGGCTGAGTTAAAGCATGAAGTGTGACGACTGTGTAGGTTCAAATAACTCATCCTATCATGAGATTTACATCACGAAGCCTTTTCCTTTTGCTAATAGTTCTCTCTCAAAATAGAGCTACAGTATAATATATACTGTGTATATATCTGCAGTGTATGTATAAACATGCATGCTTGCAGAGCCTCACGCAGCCTCCTGCAAAAAAAATGGGATTCCTCAAGTTTTTGCTTTGGGTTAACAGCCTCCTACACAGACTTGAACCAGATCTGGTCTGTGTAGCAATCAAGAAAGCCACAACTATGTTCCCACACCAACTCTGAGTGATAAACAGAATAACCAAAAAATCTCGGGAACGTTGACAAGAAGGTAGATTTAGTGTGAATGGTTCCCAACACATATTAGAAGCACTGTGAATAATGTATGACAAAGAAGTTGGTTTATGGAGATCATATTTCTTTTCAACTCGTGAGGTTAATCATGATGATTTACAACGCCACAAATAAGCCTTCATATGATTCAGAAAATGACAGTTAGAGAGAAAGAGAGAGAAAAAAGAGAAACTCTATGTGCTATTTTATTACAGTTATTTACTAAATCTAAAAAAAAATACTGATAGATCTCTTGCAACCTTTTGTTAAAAATCAGTATATTGTTGTTGGTGGTGTGACAGGAAGTCAAGAGGAAAAAATGCAGCACAGCTGCAACAAGTTGAAGGTAAATATCGCCAAAATAGCCTCTAACACTGTAGGCTATGAAGTTATATAAATATTATTCAGCTTTTTCATTTTCTTTAAATGAAATATTTACCAGCAGCAGAAGTTCAAATAGGAGACATTGAATGGGATTCCTCAAGTTTTTGCTTTGGGTTAACAGCCTGCTACACAGACTTGAACCAGATCTGGTCTGTGTAGCAATCAAGAAAGCCACAACTATGTTCCCACACCAACTCTGAGTGATAAACAGAATAACATAACAAGTCCCAAAAAATCTTGGGAACGTTGACAAGAAGGTAGATTTAGTGTGAATGGTTCCCAACACATTCAACTCGTGAGGTTAATCATGATGATTTACAACGCCACAAATAAGCCTTCATATGATTCAGAAAATGACAGTTAGAGAGAAAGAGAGAGAAAAAAAAGAGAAACTTTATGTGCTATTTTATTACAGTTATTTACTAAATCTAAAAAAAAATACTGATAGATCTCTTGCAACCTTTTGTTAAAAATCAGTATATTGTTGTTGGTGGTGTGACAGGAAGTCAAGAGGAAAAAATGCAGCACAGCTGCAACAAGTTGAAGGTAAATATCGCCAAAATAGCCTCTAACACTATAGGCCATGAAGTTATATAAATATTATTCAGCTTTTTCATTTTCTTTAAATGAAATATTTACCAGCAGCAGAAGTTCAAATAGGAGACATTGAATGGGATTCCTCAAGTTTTTGCTTTGGGTTAACAGCCTGCTACACAGACCTGAAACAGATCTGGTCTGTGTAGCAATCAAGAAAGCTACAACTACACACGTGAGTCATAAACAGAATGACATAAGTCCCAAAAAATCTCAGGAACGTTGACAAGAAGGTAGTTTTTGTGTGAATGGTTCCCAACACATATTAGTAAGCACTGTGAATAATGTATGATGAAGAAGTTTGTTTATGGAGATCATTTCACTACTGTGGAAAACTACTGTTGGAACCCTGATTATCCTCCTTGGATCTACAGATTTAATTTTGACATCCTAATCCAAATCCAAATAAATGCTTGCAGCTCGGTATATTCTCAGAGTGACTCACTCACATTGGAAGGTCATGCCTTAACATGCTGCAGCGCTGACGTTGAGGCAACATCAGGAGATTCCCATCAGTGCCATTCTCACGACAGGAGAAGGGGAAGCCTAACCTTGGTAAACCTCATCTAAAGGTTAAAGAGTTTAGAGTTGAACCGTAGAAAGTTGCTCTCAAAGAGTAGATACTACATGTGTAACATACAATTTATTTGTACTTTACTTGAGTTTTTTCATTTCATTTTATGATACTTATAATCCACAACATCTAAGAAATATGTCATTATTTTCTCCACTAATTAATATTTTACATACAAGACATACAACATCGGCTTATAAAATATAATGAAAGGCACTTTTATACAAACTAAGTTCTCTTGTTCTCTTTACTACAATAAAGATACAATTGTTCTACAATGTGTTTTGTAGATAAAATTTGATGTGACATTTATACACAGATAATAATCAGATCATTTTCTGTAGATGTAATAATAATAATCACTCACAGGGGCCATTTTCCTGCATTATGAGTAGACTTTTGATACTTTAAGTGCATTTTGATAATAATATTAGATTACTAGATTTTTTGAGTGCAGGACTGATTTTTTCCTTTTTTTTTTTGGCCACTTATTTTCAGCAATAAGTGAACACAACACTGACATATCATCAGCTTTTCAGTAGACATCTTAAACTTGTTAGCAAGTAGTTGCTTTATTTCAACATTCAGCAATTATGCAGGAGTCGTGTTTCCGTCCACTTGGTGAGTGTTAAGTCTAACATTCACTCTCTTTTGGCTCTGTTTTTGCTCTCTACCGACTTCTGAGGGAAATATCTGTCTCTTGCTGCTAATTGTGCTATAAACAGCTGCCTGCTGTGGCCAAAAATGATGCTATGAGAACGCTGAGAGTGAACCAAAACAGTAAAGTTGCAGCTGGAGAGATAAGAAATGAGCTAAATGTTATAAAAAATTATGATTACACTGTGTATGAGTATTACTTTTTTTTTTTTAAATGTTCCTGTCTTGTACTGCAACTCTGCAACATCAGCAGACTTATCAGCCAAGGGTAAAGGAAGTTCAGTATTATTTTTGTGAAGAGGAAGATGTAGGAATTAAAATTTGTAGGAGGGGTGAGACATGTCATCTGGGGGTCAGTTGGGCAGTAGAACTGAAAACAGACATGACGTTATCTATTAGTTTGTATTTTGACAGATTAAGAAAAGAACTGCTACTCTTTGTAACCTCATCCTGTGTGTTGCATTGTGAAACGCTCCTTCTTGTACAAGGAAATGAATTCTGTTAAATGGGTTAGGGTTAGGGTTAGGGTTACTTTGGCTCCGGTCTCTATTGTTTAATGGTTATAATTGCCAGGTGCACTGCTGCATGTCTCTGATGTATGCCTGTCAAAAAAAAACATTTTTTGACAGGCATACATCAGAGACATGCAGCAGTCTCGCGTCGTAACCATCATTTGACTGACGTTCACTTTAAGTTTGTGTTGATGTTCAGAGACAAGATGTCGAAGCGCAAATATGACCTGGAGTATTTAAAATGTGGATTTTCATACATTGAGGATAAAAAGGGACAGAAACCTCAGTGTGTAATATGTAGTGAAGTGCTTTTTTTTTTTTGCATGTACAGGTTTAAGGTGCTTGACTGTTTATGAGTCTTATGGCTTGTGGAAAGAAGCAATTGCACATTCTAGCTGTTTTAGCTCTGATGGAGGGATATAAGTATATAAGTGAAAATATCTCATTTTGTGGCTTTATTTATTTTGTGCAGTTTTGATATTTATTTTAGTGTACATGCAGTTGTCATGGTCCTCCTCAGTTTCTTAATAACGTGCTCTGAAATTCACTTTGTACATGTAAATATATGTATTTATGTTAAAAAAAAAAAAAAAGATGACATACGTGTGTTTTCAAAAAAACACGTATATTTGCTTGGTTTGAATTCTATAAAAGTGGGTCTCGACTTAATGACCATGGGAAAATGTGGGTCCCAGGGTGAGACCAGTCGGGAACCCCCGGCTTAGAGGACCAGTGTGTAAGATTCAGCGTCATCTAGCTCTGAGGTTGTGAATTGCAACCAACTGAATACCGGGGTTTTCTGGGGTAAGCAAGAAGAGGCCAAAACAGTCAGCAACACTGCACAAAGTCATAATTAAAAAGGAATGTTTGGGCGTTTCTTAAACATGAACTGAACGGCTATTCTCATCTGCAGCTGGCCTGGTACAGTGTGTACAGACGGCCTCATGAGTTTGATCAAAAGTCATGACTCATTTAGGACAAATCATAATATTCTGATTATCGCTGAGTCAACATCATAAATAAAATCATCCCTGTTTTGACCTGTTTTGTATCGATGGGACCACCTCACAGATATGACTCATTCACTCGACAAGGTCAGTTAATCAAACTCTGAAATTTTCCATGCAAACCAAAAGGGGAACTCTGAACAAAATTATCGTAATCCCACAGAAAATTATCTGCCTACAATGTTCTAGAGTCACATTCTACTTTCTTTCTTTGCCAAAATAAGTGGATATATTGGGAATATTGGGAATCGTAAAATATCTGTACTGAAATAACGCTGGACGAATGGAAAGGGAGTTGCAATTTCAAAACCTATAATTTGTTTGCTCTGGTGCGAATCAGTGGATGAGTTTGAAAAACTTGTTGCGTTTTCCCATTGGCTCAGTTTCTTTTCACACAGAAAATATTTAGGGCCCTTTGCTACAGGTCTTGACAAGTGTCTTCGCTAGTTTAAGATCGACAAAGTTGTCATTTTCCCACTGGCGGGTACACAACGCGCCCACACTCTGCTTGTTACACACACATGAACGTACAGCAGCGTACAAACATGCAAAAGATTACAAATAAAAGGATTACAATGTGACAGATTATTATTGTGTACATCAACATATTTTAAAAAATACATATCATAATGGTTAGTCCTAATATTTATCAGAATTAGCTAACTGTAGCAAAGACAGATGAAACTGTCTAATTATTTGACTAAATCGTGGCAAAATAAGAGGTATTTAAACAGACCCGTCAGGTTGAGGGTGTCTGCAGGGTCCCAGCAAACGGATATCAACAACGGATCAGATACGGATCAACTTTCAAGCTGCAACAATATATGAGGACATGAGGAACACATGAGGAAATAAATGAGATGAAAACAATGATTAAACTAAAGAAGGACAGAACTCTGGACAGCTCCTAGCTGCTGCCAGCAGCAGGATCAGCACCTTGGAGAGCCGATCAAGTCCTGATAACTGTGTATGATGATTCTTTACATGATTAAAATTAATGATTTAATTTATGAACAAGATTTAAAAAATATTCTTTAACATTTCTGAGAGTACAGTGATCAGGTTTCCATACTTTCAGCAATTAAAACCCCGCTAATTTTACCTTTTACTCCATGACTGAACAAAACGATTTTAAAGAAACCAAAGCTGTAATTAAAAAATAAACTTTTTCAAAAAACAAACAAAAAGAAATTTGCAACAAATGAATGAACAGAATCTTAAACTGGTGGTCTGGGGCCACGGGAGGGTCGGCAGGGTCCCAGTTATAGTTTGTGTGCTTTCACTTTGTGCACGAGCAGATCAGTTTCCTCTGCAGAGAAGCGTTCCTTCTTACTACTTGGCATACGCACCACTATAATGGCTATTCGCAAAGGTGCAAGTGCACCTGGCTTTTAAAGGGAATGGGAGATGACACTCTGATTGGTTTATTGCATGTTATGCCCAAAGCACACCCATGATTAATTAAGAGACTAAGTACAACCCCTTCTGAACCATGCCCCTGGTGCTACGACCATTTTTTCCGCCATTAAACTAGCAAAAGTGGATATGGACACAAACTGAATTAACTTGCACCATGCGCTTCAGACTGTGCGCTTAGATCGTTAAAATAGGGCCCTTAAAGTGAAATGCCTCACTAATAGCCACGTGAGAATGTTCTCTCCTCAAGTTGGTCAGGTACGTCTGGAGCTGTTGCAAAACAGAAAGAAGGAAAATCTTCTGGTCAAATGCAACATACTACTAGCATCCAGCTAGCTCCAGAGTTGGTTTGTGACCACATCGAGACTACTTCCTCAAAGCGTCTCTGTGCAGTTGTTCCGGTCCACATCTGAGAGAGATTAGTGTGTTCCGATCTGCCAGAATGATTCTAAGGGGTAAACAACTTATTCTGAGTATATAAGTTTGACTCACGTAATTACACATTATCTCTTACAGATTCTGCTGACGTAAAAAACACCAAAACAACAACAAGAAACAAGAAAAATGAGAATCAAAAAGGAATAAATTAAAGCAGTGTGAATTGATTTTTGGCCACTTTGAGGGCAATAAAACAAGCTACTGTTGGGCCTCAAACCATGAGATAACATAGAGAGGGCCTACATGTAACCTGGGAGGCCTGACCACGAGTTGCTTGTTCCTTTGTTTCCCCCGAGACAAGGGAATAGTGCCAAAATGCTGCTTAGAGACAATGGGAGTCCATTGCAAACTCCATTTCCAAGGATGCTGTGCGATTTTCACATTTCAGCAGGGAACAGTCAACATACAGTCTCGTTGGCAGAGACGCTCCTGCACAGTGGAGCATCCTGATAACGCAGCCGTGACATCACCGCCCCTTTAAAAACTGAACGTGCCCTGAAGCACACGCCTTTCCCATGTCACTGAGCTAGGGGTAACTCCTGTTCCTCTTTGAGTCAGCTGACTAAAGGGGGTACCCCACGCACGTGTTTTTCCCCTCATCGAAGACTCCCCTCGCCAGACGAGATGAGACTTTGCCCGTGTTCACCCGAACACATTCCCGGATCCGAGAGAGACCGCTGCTGCAACCAGCGTCCTCAAATTCCCTCGAGACGGAAGAAACGCTTCTTCACCAAGTCGACTCTGCTGTTCCTGTTGCCATTTTTATGTTGCCTCTTTTGACTATTGCAGGTATTATTGTTGTTTTTATGCACTTTTTTTTGTCTTATTACTTGTTGTCTGTTTTTTACTGTTTTTAGTGTATCTGTTCTTATTGTGCACACTGAGGGAACACAGTATTGTTTTGCCTGTTTGCTGAGAATTATATATGGAGGGAATGACAACAAATTCTACCTTGAACCTTTTTTCAACCTTGAAAAAAAAGTCAGTGCTCTATGTTGTGACATAAAATTTTATAAACATAGTCAGAGTTTTAAATACAAGAAAGAATTGGAAGGCTTTTCATGATATCAGATTCCAAAACCGACTTTGCCATGAAAGGCAAAATGAAAAAGCCAGACCGGTTTATGTAACAGATACTTCTTAGATTATAAACAAATCCATACACAGTAAACAAGTGGGCTGAGTTAAAGCATGAAGTGTGACGACTGTGTAGGTTCAAATAACTCATCCTATCATGAGATTTACATCACAAAGCCTTTTCCTTTTGCTAATAGTTCTCTCTCAAAATAGAGCTACAGTATAATATATACTGTGTATATATCTGCAGTGTATGTATAAACATGCATGCTTGCAGAGCCTCACGCAGCCTCCTGCAAAAAAAATGTGATTCCTCAAGTTTTTGCTTTGGGTTAACAGCCTCCTACACAGACTTGAACCAGATCTGGTCTGTGTAGCAATCAAGAAAGCCACAACTATGTTCCCACACCAACTCTGAGTGATAAACAGAATAACATAACAAGTCCCAAAAAATCTTGGGAACATTGACAAGAAGGTAGTTCCCAACACATATTAGTAAGCACTGTGAATAATGTATGACAAAGAAGTTGGTTTATGGAGATCATGTTTGTTTTCAACTCGTGAGGTTAATCATGATGATTTACAATGCCACAAATAAGCCTTCATATGATTCAGAAAATGACAGTTAGAGAGAAAGAGAGAGAAAAAAGAGAAACTTTATGTGCTATTTTATTACAGTTATTTACTAAATCTAAAAAATACTGATAGATCTCTTGCAACCTTTTGTTAAAAATCAGTATATTGTTGTTGGTGGTGTGACAGGAAGTCAAGAGGAAAAAATGCAGCACAGCTGCAACAAGTTGAAGGTAAATCGCCAAAATAGCCTCTAACACTGTAGGCTATGAAGTTATATAAATATTATTCAGCTTTTTCATTTTTTTTAAATCAAATATTTACCAGCAGTAGAAGTTCAAATAGGAGACATTGAATGATTAAACTACAGTCTGTCCATGTAAGCCTGTAGCTCGAATATAAAGTATGTTTAAAGTATGTTTCATGTGGTAAGTAAGTAAGTAAAGCTTTATTTATATAACACTTTTTTAAAACACACAGCTACACAGCGCTTCACAAACACACACATATGCAAAATTAAAACAAAAAGATTAACAAAATAGTGTAATTTATAATATAAAATATAATACCCCACAGTAGAAATGAGTTTTTAGGCGCCTTTTAAAACAATCCAAAGATTCAGCAGATCTAATAGATTGTGGAAGATGATGCCACAGAGTTGGGTTTCAGACTGCAAATGTGTGGTCACCTTTTGTTTTGCGTGAGGGATAGATAAAAGACCGAGATTTGAAGATCGTAGACGTGGAATGAAGAACGAGGAGGTCAGAACTGCTAGAGGTCATCTCATGCCTTTATATGTAATCAGCAGGATCTTGTGGTTGATCCTGAATTTTACAGGAAGCTAATGGAGGGAAGCAAGAACAAAGTTGATGTGGGACCTATGGCTGGTTCTGGTTAAAGGTCTGTCTGCTAAATGTTTGACTAACTAAAGATGGAATTACAGAAGTATAGCCAGGAGAAAATTAACTGTTTTGTCAGGCTTTAGATGGAGGAAATTCATCCACTCTTTGGTGGTGGCTTAACAATCATGGTGGGAGGACAGCTGGTTCAAATTATTAGGTCTGGAAGAGAGGTAACGGTGCTGGTGTAAAGTGTGGATTTGGGCGGCAAACACTGGTGTGAGAGGAGTGTCCCAGTATGGCTGCTGGGGGGATTGGAGGCAACGGGAGAGCTGAAGGTGGAGGTTGGTATTCCCCATCCAGAGGAGGGAAGCCATGCATGCTGTGGATGTTGCATTTATTATCTGACTTAATACCATGGTTAGGAAGTGTATGAAAGGGAAGCTTTCCTCTCGTGCTGCGAGTAGTGATCAGGGTCCAGGGTTCGTGGTGTGAAGGAATAGAGCTGACTGGAGCTTTGGGTCTAGCTCCGAGCCGGACCCAGGACTCTGGAACGATGACTGGAGGAGAGGCAGCGTCAGCAGTAGGACAGGGAGCAGAGGCATCAGGCTCTGGGTCTCAGGATGTGTTGGTTTGTGCTGCCCTGAGGATGATGGTGTCCATGAGCTTCTCAGCTTCATGGATCTGGTAGAGCATAGAGATTCAGCCTTCCAACTTTGTAATCTTTGAAGAAAGATTGATGCAGCTGACACAGACAGATGGGGTTGACACTGATAACTGAAGTCACTGTTGGCTAAGTTAGCTAGCTCCGTTAGCTAGCTTACATGTTAAAAACAAGCTGAGTGAGTTGGGTCAAGCCGCCAAGCGATATGAGCGTATGCTCAGTTTGTTTCTCTGTTATTTACAATCCAGGCGCCAGATGATTAAACTCCTTTGTCCAATCAAGAGTAAAAAATGGTAAAAAAAAAAAAAACAACCAAGATCCAAAAGTTAAAATGTGACCAAAGCTTTGATAAAAAGTCAGTTTATATCAGAGCTTCTTTGGCAGACAGAGACGCCAAATGAATGCACAAAACCGCCGAAGTTACAGTTCCAATGAACAAGTGGTGAGTTCAATGTCTGACAAAAGGTCTACTGCATGAACAAAACGTTGCTCTTTCAATAAATGTAGTGCTTTTTTATGGAATTTTCCATCTTTAGGGGTTCAGATTGGGTTACACTGGGTCAAGCCTGGGCCTTGAGGTCACACTGTAATTCTTAAGCAGGAAGGAGGCATTTTCTCCTCTCCTTGAGACTCCAGCTGTCTGTGATGTTTTTCAGGAAAGCAGAAACCTCTCTGATAGAGGGTAAATCTGCATCGCCATGGTCACCAAGCTCGGAGGACATTCAAACCAAAATGTGCTGACAGTGACCTGATGTTCCATGCAACGTGACCTGAACTGACACTGTGAAGACCCTCAGACCTTCAGAGGCAGAACGGAAAGAGAAAGCATCCGATTTGCAGATGACTTTGAAGTTCGCTATTGCAGTTCTCCTTGATCGAGTACTTCAATAAGCTTTTTCAGCTTTAAGACATTAAAGGCTCGTGTCCACTTTTCTCCACTGAGGTGCTCAAAATATCCACAACAGTGCTGACAATGTTAACTACCTTTTTTGCAGTTACTGGAAATGGACAGAAATGCCATCCAAAACAGTAGTTTGACTAAGCACCTATTTTTATGCTAAACTGAAATTGTGACTGTCAGTTTCAGCTGTTTTCTGTATTCTGACCCAGCTGACTGTCTATGACTCACAGCGGGTGACTTGATTGTAAGTAATCATCTTTGCAGATCAAAAGTCTGCTTTGTTTGACATTTGGCAACATATTTGTTGAGACTACACTGAGACTGTGACTCACTATTACCACTGTTATTTACTGTGATTAACGTTCATGTTTATGATGTTTTAAGCATCATAGGTGAATGACAGTCATTTGATGCTTGTTTATCAGTTTTCAAGGCACAGTCACTGCCTGTATCAGCTATAAACTCTGACATAACATCACGTGAAAACAATTACCCAATTGAACTTAACAAATATCACAGCTTAAAAGTTGCGAAATTATTTTGAATTTGATAGTTTATCTTAGTTTAAACTCAAACATTTCATTCAATTTTACTCACTTGTTTGTTTCTTCTTGTCAAAGTCCAACTTTTCATTGTTAATGCTCCACAAAATCAGCAAAAATGTCAAAAAAAAATAACGCTACTGTTAAAGTACCATGAAGCACTTTGAGTTTGTATGCAAGACCCTAAATAAGCCTCCTTAAACATGTGACAGACTGTCTGGTTGAGTAAAAAAATAAAAATCCCCAAATTTCCCCAACTTTTGCATCTTCCTGATCAGTTTATCCAGTGGTGGAGGAAGCAGTATGTAGAATTTAGTGGCATCTAGCGGAACGAACTTACAATGATTCATTATAATGGAGTAGAAGCATAAAGTGGCATGAGATGGAAATAATCAAGTAAAGTGCATGAGAGTATTTGTGCTTAAAGGACAGGTTCACAATTTTTCAAGTGTGTCTTAAAACAACAGTCAGGTGTTTATATGAACAGTGAAAGAGGTTTTCCTCGCTTTAATCATTCCTCCTGTTCATACTGGATATTAAAAGATCCTTCAAATGTGCTTTCAATGGAAGTGATGGAGGCCAAAAGTTGATGTGAAGCTTATATGAGGCTTCAACAGTCTGAGTTAGTCATATCAAGTGGATATCTGACACATTTACAGTCTTTTTTAGCATCAAATTCCCTCTTTGTGTTTCCCTGTTGAGCTGCAGGTGGAAGTATAGTAACAAAAAGAGGGACTTTGGCACTAAAAAGACTGTAATGTTGAAAGATATCTACTTGATTTGACTCATTTGGACGCTGAAGCTTCATATTAGCTTCCATTGTAAGGTCATTATGAAGGGATCTTCTAATAGTCAGTATGAACAAGAGGAATGATTACAGCAAGAAAAACAGGTTTAATGTTCATTTGGACTCCAGACTCACCTCTCTGTTTGTCAAGCTGATTTCTAAACATGACCTCAAGATTATCAGTTAAAGTCCTTCTAAGTATTTGGAGGCGCAACAGCAGTTCCATGATGTTCATCAACGTAGGATATTTGCTGAGGAGCCAAAACAAGCAGCAGCTTCAAAAGAGACCAGTTGAATCATCTCCCCTAACAACATAAAAAAACACGTACTGTGACTTTTCTATCCATGCTGACGTAAACGTATTTTCTTTTATGCTTCTTGCGGGAATACACTCTGTGACATGCCACAGTTTCACCATAGGTGAATTTCAGCTGGGTCAAAGTGCAACAGTGACAAAGGTCAAACTGAGCAATCTGGTACACAACCTTCTCACTGTGTGTGTCTCCTTTCTGCTCTTACTGTATCAGAGCCTGAACTGAACTGTTGTCATGCAGCATGCGGTGACAGCTGGGACAACGCTGACCCCTGCTGGGGCTGGTTGGACTCACATTGCAGGTCTCACTATTATCCGGTCTGTGAGGAAGCAGGAAGGAAAAGACCTTCAGCGCGCCGTCGCACTCCTCTACCGTCTGGTTCAGCTCCTGGCAGCTCGTCACCACCGTGTAGAAGTGTGTGGGAACAGGTGGAGCGTCGGCCGCGGACCTGCACAGATGAACCAGGTGCTTGATTAAGTCACAGTCAGTTATTGCTAATTAAGTTTTGTTTGTTTTAATATTTAATAAAAATATCAGATTAAATGTGCCTGGTCAGCTGTAGTCTGGAGTCTCAACAAAACTAAAAACACTCAACAGATTCAAACATTTTACATTGTGAAGAAACAATCAAAATAAGTGAAAAATGACAGTTTATCACAATAATTTGTCCCAAAGATCGTTAGTACAAACTAGAGTGACAGCAGTACTGCAAAAACACATTTAAAATCATTTAATGAAGAACAGTGATAAAAATAATAAATGTTGCTAAAAATTTCAAAACAGAACCTCAGAACCTCTTTGCGATGTATCCGATGTGAGAGATAAGATAATTAATCACATTTCTCCTCTGACTGTAACTGTTAAGCTTTTTGTTTTACTGTAATATCATATAATTTGTCCAAGGAGGGCTCGATCGAGGGCGACTGGACTTGGTTGTAGTTATTTTAAGAGGCTCTCATCCAAGGAGCCTCTTCAATTCCAGGTATTTAACCTCTGTGGGGTCGTTATCAAGGTCATTGATACCACTTGGTTCGTTAGTGCTTCTGGCTGTTGTAACGACAGTCGTGAGAGTCGTTGGAGTCACCCGAGGCCGAGTGTAAACGACGGTCGTTGGAGATTTCACAAGGCCAGATGTGAAGGCATGAAAAGACAGCAATGAAACTTCCACTAATGAATCAAGTGGTATCAATGACCTTGATAACGACCCCACAGAGGTTAAATACCTTGGAGTCCTCAACAGTAGATTAGAAGTGAAGAAGAGATGAAATGTCTTCAAGTATCAACAACCAAGTCCAGCTGCTCTCGATTCAACCGTCCCTGGATAAATATGACCTGGATGACTGAGAATCTTCGCAGACATCATATCATTTGGACTACTTTCTTTTTTTAGTGATTTTGTTTCTGTTAATTTTTTGTTTGTTTTCTTGTTTTTTTTCTTTCAATCTGTGTCAGTTTGAGGCTGTCAGAGTGTGAGACGAATGCGTGGCGAATCGTAGACACGTCGCCATCATCCGTCCGCAGCAAAGTCACACAAACTTCTTCTTCATTTCACCTCCATGGTTTTGGTTTGTGTGTGTGTCATGGACGTATTAAGTTTCTCCCTAAACTTTATTCAAATAACTGCACTTACAAGATGTCACGTCGGCCGGTGTGTTCTGTGTCATTTCATGTCGTATTCTGATTGGTTTGTTTGTGTAGACGTGGGTCGTAGCTGCAGACTCAGTCTTTGGTCGCCAAAGCGCCAAATTTGATCATCGGTGGACGAGTTTCGGTGAGATCCAGGATCCAGATCCAGGACACCGTTTTGGACTGACGACTAAAGATTTCACCACGTTTCTCTGACGATTGTCAACGTTGGTCGCAGACAACCCATAATTGCACAGCGTGAAGATGCCTTTAGTTTAACCAACTTTGACTGAATCCTACACTTGAAATTTGTTATTCTGATGTTCATGAAGGCAGCAGGAGACATGTTATATTATTCAGTAAGACTGCATGAAAAATATAAGCTCATAAGCACTTAAACATAAAAAAATCAAATTGCAGTGAGCTTAACATACTTTAAAATATTTGATGTAATTTCTAATATCAATATAATAATGTTTAAAGTAACTTTTGTTATTTCTCTGTTTACTGTATTTTATGACTTTCTCCAGCTCCTGTATTCCTGCTCTAGCTGAAGCTCCATCCACTGATGAAGCCCACAAGATGTGGCTGAAAGCTCTGGAAAACTGTAAACAGACCTTCCACTAAGCATTTTTGGATCTGCCAGTTCTGTTACCGCTGCAGTATTATGGTCTGTAACTACCAGTTGACCACCATGGAAACTCTTGAGTCTTACTCTTTTATCTTCTCTGTGGTGTCGCGGAGGCCGTCGTAGTTGTAGTCAAAGATCGGTCCAGCGAGAACGTTGATGCCGTTGTTTTCTTCGGCGTAACGTCTCAGCAGCGTCCCCTGCAGGTAAGTCCACACTCCTGCACGCATACAAGAAGACAAAGGGACATTTTTTTTGAACTGGCCTCTGCGTAAATATCAGACATCAGTCATTCACAGATATGATTGGGGCTCTGCAGAAAAACAAACCTGAATCTTCACGTTTTAGTTTCACTGCACATTTAATTGATTTACTATTCAATTATAAATAAAATACTGTATTTCAACACTGAGTTTCAAAGGTTTTTCCACTGTGAAGAGAAAATACTTGTTCATTATTTATTAATTTTAGAGGTAGAATTATACAACTGGCTGTGAAAAGCTGCAGAAATCAAAAGGTTCTGCCAACAAGCAGAGAATCCTTCAAATAAATAAAAACTATTTTCATTTTCTACTTTCCTCTTTTCTTTTCATCTGTTGTGTTTTTTCTCCGTTGTTCTTGTTTTGTTTCCATCCGTGTGTGCTGTTAAGCACTTCGGACCACCCGTGTTGTCCATGACACGCTATATAAATAAAGTTCGATAGTTTATCGTACACAAAGTGCGTCATCTCTCTCTCTCTCTTTGTCAGTAAACATTTACTTTCACAGATGAAGTCATGTACATTCACTGGATTTGTTAAAGAAATAGATTTGCAGGTTGTGATATTTTGATTTTAATTGATTGATTAATTGTTAAACTTCTGATTTATTACATCTAATTTAACAACTTACTTTTGTAAAGCTCTACATAATTACTATATATGAATAAAAGCTTAAGTGATCCATTAAATGTAATAATAAATGTAATCCACTCATTTTTAAAACAGCTGTTTAACAAAAAGTTGATAGGAGTAAAATATTATTCAAAAGAATTGACCAAAGCAAATTTAACATCCTTAAATAAGCTAGAAAATAAA
Organism: Thunnus thynnus; assembly: GCF_963924715.1. Taxonomy (NCBI): domain Eukaryota; kingdom Metazoa; phylum Chordata; class Actinopteri; order Scombriformes; family Scombridae; genus Thunnus; species Thunnus thynnus. Next base: position 3,207,957 of record NC_089531.1, read on the forward strand.
AATGTTTGTATAATTTTGATAAGACATCAGTTAAAAGTACTTAAAGAGTCCTTAAAGAAGCAGCTGCTGTCTTCTCTGGAAACTTGTTTTCAACCACATCTTTGACCTGATCTGAACTGTCAAACTTTGTCATTTTGGATGACTGAAAATATAAAAATAAGAACTGTGACGCATTCTGTTTCCTGCTGAACTCTAATGAAACCGATCCCTTCCCCGGCCTCAAAATAGTCTCCACAAAGACTTTCTGTTCCGCTGTCGACGATGATGAATGACATGTATCTGCATGAGACAGCGTTTCAGAGGGGGCTGTTTTGTCCTGATAAGTCCTCTCTCTCTCTCTCTCTCTCCCCCCCCCCCTCCAGGAACAATGGGTGTCAGGCGGTCCTTGCTCAGACCTGACATCACCGTGTTTCTGTCCTTTGTGTCATGTGACACGACTGGATGAGGCTGATGTACAGGAAGAGAGAGAGGGGACAAATAAATCTGGTACACGCTGACATCTGAATAACGCAGAAAAACACGCCTTCAAATCCAAATCAAAAAATCAAATCAAATCAAAATCAAATCCCTTTTTCTATTTGTTTGGTTGAGTCAGATGCAACAGTTGAACTTGATTTAAGGTTGTAGCTTGTAATCTTCTTACAGACACAAAGGGCCTCATGCAAGAAGCACTCAGATTTGTTTTTCAAAGGGACGAACACGTGATTTACAGAAAATCTTTACTAGTTTTCTTGTACCTCGAATTATCTCTTGTGTATGAACGAAATCCAGAGCCTTTGTACAGGTCATGAACTGACCTCCTCATATAATCATCCTCATGGCTGCCAGTTTACTGAGAGGGGTGTTATTTTATATGGCCCGCCATGTCATTTTATGTGGCCCGCAAGAGAAAAAGGTCTGATTGTAAAAAAATAAAAATAAACTACAATAAAGCTACATTTCCCACAATGCGTGCCGATTATGTTACCCACAAAGTGACTGTATCCCGCCACTAGACCGTAATGTATCCACATCAATGCGATTATCCCAACAAGTGGAATTGAAAAATATAAATAATGACCCCAAAATGTCCAGAAAGAGAAAAATTGATGCAGACGGAAGGTGGTTTCAAGAAAGACGGGAAGGAGAAAACATGTTTGTGCTTCAAGGAGAAAAACCGGTACGTCTTCTGTGTTATGAGGCGGCGTCTGTGGTCAAAGAGAACGATCTACGTCGGCATTTTGTCACACATGTTCTTAGCAGTTCACAATTGTTGGTTTTATAAATATTCTGCCCCTCTCAACTATAACAAAACAGTTTTGAAGAAAGTTAATGTCATAACTTGTGTTTGATGTTATTTTTCTTTCTTCTCTTGGATAGTTTGATGGTTGATTGATGGAGTAATGTGGGTTTAAAAGTTACATCTGGCCCTCAGTGAAAATGAGTTTGACACCCCTGATTTAGAAAGACTTCGTGTCAAAGTGTTTCCCTCTTTATTTCTGTCACAGTGCAGCTGCTGCTCTGATGGATTCATGCTTTCTAATAGTTTCAGCTCCTCTAATACGACGACTGACACTGATACATGTGTCTGCTGGTTTCAATCTTGTCTTTTCACTCAAATTTCTGTGAATGAAACTCGCCCAAAAACAGAACGAAACAGTTCGCCTCATATGGATGTTTTAAGAGCGTTGATGATGCTAATGATGAAAACTCAAGAACAGGTGACGTTCATGCGGCTGAAACCAGAGATTTAATACAAGGTTGTGAAATTAAGAGAGTTTGTTGAATCTGACTACGTGAGTCCCGATCTCTGATTCTCACTGTTGAAACTCTGCAGTGTTTTCCTCATACATGAGACCTCCTAAATGATGCTGCCATCTTTCCACAGCTCATTTTAAAAGATTAGTGTGCAAAGAAAATCTAACGTGGAGGTTTCATGTTTTCTGGTTTAATATTTAGTAAAAAGCAGCTACAGTGTTATTTGATCCGACTTCTGCTCATTTGTTTTATTCACATTCTCGAATTTTTACTATGTTTCTTCACTGAAGCATCAATTTATCACTTTGATGCCCCAGATTCCCCTCAAAGATCGATATAAAGATAAAGTAAATGAAGTGAAGTGTGTTACTCACTCTTGAAGGCCGGGTACATGGGCACAGTGTTGGTGATGAGCGAAGCGTCGTATCTGGACTCAGGAGATGACGCCAGCTCTGCCGATAAAACACACACACACAACACACTCAGCATCCAGACTTTTCCTCTACAGTCTGTGTTTGTCTGTGCAGCTAAAAATCTTATGAAATGTTGCCATAAAAACATTATTTTATTTTATTTGACAGCTGCACAATCAACAAATCAGTAGTAGTTTGTTCTGTAAAGACTTTTAACAGTAATGAAAGCTGTTTAACACTTGGTTGTCAATGAATTTGATCACATTATTATATAAATCCCAGTTATTTATGATATTATAAGAGCTTTATAGACTGTTATATTTTATTATCTTACTGTATTTGATTTATGTTTCAGTTGATTTCACTATTATCACGTAGCCAAATCTGTAGCATAGATTTGTTTAAGCAAGCATTCTGTCTTTTTTTACAACAACAGCCTGTTAATAGTTAAATAAAGTTAAAGGATCGACAGACACATTAATAAAACAGGAATCAGACAGTATTCAACGTGCAGGCTCAGTCACAAGCTGGTAGAGCGTTACCGTGTTTCATTTTTAGTTTTTGAAGTAGCTGTTATATTCACCGTATATGTGCAATATGTACATTTAATGTGAAGAACATAAAGACTCCTCCACTGAGCGTCCTGTGTCCGGCCTGCAGGGTTACCTGGGGGGAAGAGGAAGCCGTAGGTGAGGTGGTTGTTCTGGCTGTAGGCGGTGCAGCTCAAGCTGTGATCAGCAGAGACTCTGAAGTCGACTCGGACACACTGAGCGCCGGCAGAAACCTCCGGAACCGGAGTGATGTCCTCCTGAGAGACACAGACAACAAACTCAGTTATCGATGGTCAAAGCACAAAACCTCCTATCTGCAGAATGTTCTGATTGGCGGATTTCACTTTGGATGATGAGAACAAGGAAGGCTGCTCATATTCAGTCTGTCTGCGAGATAATCTTGCCCTTCATTGTGACAGAAAAGTCACACAACAAAACAAAAACACAACACAGAGTCCCTGGATGTGTAGAGAGGCTACAGCACGAGTGAGTTACACAATCACTGAACATTCATTTCCAGCGGACGAGGAAGCAAATACACTGAATTTAAGGAGTTCTGGCCCTAGTATACTACAATGTAGTAACTATTACATTTACTACATCTTTTTACCTGAAAACAAACTTTATTTTTAATTTAATTTTAATTATTAACTTCATTTAGAGCATCGTTTTGTAGAACCTCTTCCAACTTGCACCAAGTGCAAAAGCTCCTATCTGCACTTTGCGATGCATTAATATCTATAACACATAATATAATAATAAAGTCCAAAAACAGTGTTTTATGTGTTGGGTATCCTTAACAAATAGCATTCTGCAAGAAAACAAGTTTTTTTTAGTTTTCTCAAAAAAGTGCATTTTTCAGATCGGAGGTTTTGCTCTTCGGCCGTCGATATTACTTTAATTCAAATAGTGAAATCAACTTTTTATCTAAAGATTAAATAGCATTTATCTTATTTTTTTAGATTCTTTTTAAGAGATTCGTCAGAGGATCAACTCAACTTCAGTTCCCAGCTGGTGAAGTTAGGGGAGGTCATTACACACGGAGACTAGATTTGAAAACATTAACAGAGCTTGCCTCCCAAATGTGCAGCGGAAGTTTATTCCAAGTGATGTGGAGCTTGGTGGGAAAATGCTCTACCCCCAAAAGATGATTTATTAAAAGTGAGGAACAGTTAAGTAACGTAAAGGACATGATGGGAGTAATGAGACTGGAGATATACGAAGGAGCCGATCCGTTTTTTAAAATCAGCTCTCGCTTGAATTGGTAGCCAATGCAAAGACATCGGGACAGGTGTGATATGATCCAACTTCTTAGATCTTGTGAGGTCTCTGGCAGCTGCGTTTTCGTTGCTGTCATAGCTGGGCCAAAGAAAACTGCATTAAAGTAATCGAATCTGGATGTTATAAAGGCATGCAGTTTTTGAAGTGTGTCTTAAACCAGCAGTCAGGTGTCCATATGAGCAGTGAAAGAGGTTTTCCTCGCTGTAATCATTCCTCCTGTTCATACTGGATATTAAAAGATCCTTCAAATGTGCTTTCAATGGAAGTGATGGAGGCCAAAATCCACAGTGTGTCCACACAGTCATTTAAAAGTCTCTGTGAAGCTTATATTCAGCTTCAGCAGTCTGAGTTAGTCATATCAAGTGGATATCTGACACATTTACAGTCTTTTTAGCATCAAATTCCCTCTTTGTGTTTCCTTGGACAGTGTTTCCCTGTTGAGCTGCAGGTGGAAGTATAGTAACAAAAAGAGGGACTTTGGCACTAAAAAGACTGTAACGTTGAAAGATATCTGCTTGATTTGACTCATTTGGACGTTGAAGCTTCATATTAGCTTCAGATAAACTTTTAAATACATTTTTGCACAGAAGGAGGACTGTGGATTTTGTCTCCCATCACTTCCAGTGTAAGTGCATTCTGACGGGATCTTCTAATGGTCAGTATGAACAGGAGGAATGATTACAGCAAGAAAAACATGTTTCACTGTTCATTTTGGCTCCTGACTGTTTAAGACAAACTTGAAAAATTATAAACCCATCCTTTAAGTACAGTGCTCGAGTAAATGTCTTGAGTAACATTCCACCCCCCAGTTTGTCCAGCTGGTTTCTAAACAAGACCTCAAGATTATCAGTAAAAATCCTAAATGTATGTGGAGGAGGAACAGTGGTTCCATGGTGTTTGTCAAGGCAGGATATTTACTGACGAGCCAAAAACATCCAGTTGAATCATCTCTAACAACCACATCGACAAAAGACACATACCGACCACTTGCGGGAATTCGCTCTGTGAAATGCCACGATTTCACCATAGGAGAGTTTCAGACACATCAGAGCGAAACTATTGTGACGAAGGTGCAGGAGGGAGCTCTTGTAAAATAATGACATGTTTCTCAAAGGTTAAAGAGAGACTAAATACCATTCCCGGACTCTTAACTGCAAGCTCAGACCATCTGTTGCTCTGGTTCAAGTTTTACTGCATAAGAAGGTTGCTTGAAGACATAGAGGGAGATGATGAGGAAGAAGAGGAAGAGAGCAAACAGTAAAGAAAGAGAAAAACAAGTGAAGAAGAAAATTCGTGTTCTTGTGTCATCTGCAGCAAAAAAATAAAGCGTGAAGTGTTAGTGGTGCTGACGCATACAGCATGCCTGTGTGTGTTTTTGTTGCTGTTCATGCACGATGGCGTGTATTCAGCTGCAGCTTGTAAACCTGCAGCGTGTTCCTGTAAACACCTGATAAACTGCGTGTTGAGAGTCTAAGATTCTGTGAGTCTGCGTGTTTATTGGTGTTGATGGACGTGTGTGTGTTTATGTTTGCATGTTTGTGCCGCTTCGTCAGTGTTCCGCCGAGCCACAAAACAAACAGTCACTCAGTGCAAACAACAACATGTAGTGTTCAGTGTGTTGTTGATGTGGGCCGACGCCTGGTTTAACTAAATGAAAAGCTGAGAGTCAAGAGCTGTGAGGAAACATATGGTCATGTTGTTAGTACAAGCGTGAGATATATTGTGTCACAGTTTTCGGAGAAACTTTCAGGACCCACAGTTCAGTATATAAGTGATATCATCATCAAGTGATATATGTATTATTGTGTTCCGGGCAGCTGTTTATTGGACTTTATTTTAAGTGTGCTATTAAAATCAACGTGCTGACACTTGAAACTTAATACAGACAGATGATCCATCACTGGTCATCCATCTTTCTTTTTTTCTGGGTCAAATTTGTCGTAAACATGATGTAATGCTGTTGCAAGCCTGCATTCCTTTGCCTAATGATGTGTTCAAGGAAGCACTGACATTGCACAACTAATAAAAAGCTAATAGGCTGCTTTAACAACAAACAAAAAAAAAATCTAGAAAAGTTGCATCTAGAAGCAAACAGTAAGCTATCACTGATGAATTTTGTCATATCTTACATCAAAAGTGCACCAGATTTTGAAAAATTTGAATGTCCTTGAACGCATCACCACTGAAAGTTCTCAAAACAGTCCCCCTGCACTCACAGCTGCGTTTCTTTGTGATCTTGGTGTTGTCGAGGATGAATTTCATTTTGTATTTCATTGCCTTTTGTACAATGACTTAAGGAATTGTTTGTTTGAAAAGATAGAATTGAAAAACCCTGATTTGTTTTGGTTATCTGATTTTTAATATGGAATTTTTTATTGTAGCAAATTTATAGGAGATGCTTGACAGCTAAGACAGAGAACATTGTATCCATCATAACGGGACATTTCCTCCATGTAAACTAAATGTTCTGAAATGTAACTGTACATTACGATATGTCATGTGGCCATCTTGGTTATTTTTGTCTAGTGTCTTGTAAGCCCATATGGGCTGGGCACCATAAAGGTTAAGGTCACTTAAATAAACAATTCAATCAATCAATCAATCAATCAATCCACAGGATGTAACCTCACAAAAAAAACCCAGAGATGATAAATGACTATAAGAAACTGTTAATTTCATGAATCTCTTCAAGTTAATTCTTATGGAAAGTGAATAAAGTCTTTGCACAGCTGAACATGCAACAGGTGCATCAAAGGAAAGCACAACTTGAATAAAAATGAAAAAACTTGTAACCTAATAAATATTCCAGCAGTAAGTGAAGAGTTTTTCATTTCCATGCAAGATAGTAATAGAAACAGAATAAAACCAATAACTGCCTGGAAGAAAATCAGTAAAAAAAAAGAAGAATAGGGAGTGATGTAAATGTGCAACCGTGCAAATTAAAGTTACTAAATTAAAGTTTTCAGTTTTCAGTCAGAAATTTAAAAAAAAAAAAATGAACATAATGTTCAAGTTGGTGTAAAGTAGTGTTCATAATGTGCAGCCACTACATGACATGTGGTATCAGTATTTATATGTGTGTGTGTGTGTGTGTGTGTGTGTGTGTGTGTGTGTGTGTACCTGTCGTGGCAGTGTGTATGCCGTCCACATAGGCATTGCCAGCTCTTTGCTGTATCCGCTGATGAACTCCACGTGATGAAGCAAACTGTAGTGAGTGTCAAACATCACGGCTGGACGACCAAACGGCAGGTGAGTGCTGTCTGCATAAAGAAACACACACACACACACACACACACACACACACACACAGTTACTTCCACTGACTGACAGAAAGATGTTTCAGCTTAGACGTCTCTACACTGTGTAAAGCTTCTCTCTCTGTGTTTTGTTTTTTACAGTTCCTACTGTTCACCACTAGAGGTCATAAAAGTTATAGATTATAAAATGTCTTTTTAAACTTGCAGAAACTGATTTTTTGGCCACTCTGCCATAGAGCTGGACAATATGGACAAAATCAAATGTCACAATATTTTTGACTATATATCTCGTCGTAGGGATGACTATTGATGACACAATGAGCTTTTTGATAACTAATTATAAATAATATGGATATAATGACTAAGTGTGTAAAGGTAAATAATAGAACAACTAGAACAGTCTGGTTCAGAAAAATACATCACTTTACTGTAACACAGCCTTTAAAACCAGGAAAAGACAACACTTATGCCAAAAATCTAAGACATGGCCACTCACATGAACAAGTACTGAACATGACGTTACTACTGTTTTTTTCTTTATGATTTTAAAAAATTGTTGTTTTCTTTCCATTTTATCTTGATTTTATTGGATGTATTTTGTGTTCAATGTGGACACCAGGAAGAGTATCTGTTGCCTAGTGTGACGGCTAATGGGGATCCTAATAAACTAAACTAAACACTGACATATAGACAGGTGACGTACACACATGCACATCCACGTAAACATGCATTCAAATATACTTTCAGCCTCCTTGGGTGAAAACTGTGGCGGCCAAAGGGTGGGACCAACTGACCAACCAGCAGAGTGAGCTATAGAGCTGCTGGTCGGAGCTAAAAACCTGAATATATGAGTGGAGAAACATAACGAATGCAGATGCTTCCACACAGGTGCACTGCATGGTACAATTAAGCAATTAACATCCAATCATGCTCTTTGGCACTTTTAAAAATGTTGGCAAGAGGAAAAGATCTAAGTGACTTTGAAAGAGGGTTTATTGTTGGGGCACGAATGGCAGGAGCTTCAGTCACAAAGACTGTTCACCTGGCTCGTGTTTCAAGAGGAACAGTAACTAAAGTGACATCTGCATTTAGATTTATGGGAAAGACATCAGTATAAAGGGGCAGAAAATTGTGGTCAACAGTGCACATTTTATGACCGTGGTGCTCGTGCATTAGTGTGATATGTAAGGAAAATGAAGAAGAAAATACACATTTGGGTAGAGACTTGATAATCAAGTGATGTCTGGGAACAACTCCTTGATCAACAAGATGCCAACTGTGTGTCTGCTGATTTTGACCTTTTTTATCCTGTCTGAATGCAGCGCCCCACCCTGTTTTTGCCCCCTTGATTTCACCTACCTGAGAGCCCCCCCCCCCTTTACTATACTGCCTTGATCCTGTATGCAAATGCCCTACCTCCCTACCTTTTGGTTACCAATTGTTTGATCTTACGGTATTAAGTGTTTCCATCCCTTCTGCTTTGGGTCAGTAAGCTCACCGCATTTCCGGAATGCTATTAAACCACTTCCACCACAGCAAACTTTGAACAAGGACTTGAGTGATTTTCTTCAACAAAAAACAGAAGAGAAGCTCTTTCTCAGGTGACAGGACGAGTCCGGGAGATTTTAGACTGACGTGTCAGACAGCACTCTCCACCACCATCAGCAAAACACCAAATGAGGGAATATCTTTTTGAAGAATGGTGTTCATCCCTCCAGAAGAGTTCAGGGACTGTAGAATCAATGCTAAGGTGCATTGAACCTGTTCTTGTGGTTCAACAACTTACTAAGACACTTTATGTTGGTTTTTCCTTTAATTTGTCACCCGTCTGTATCATCACTTTTTAAGTTGATATGTTGAACTTGTTAGCTAACAGGTGTTTATTTCCACATCCAGCAGTTACAGAGCAACATTATCATTCATGTGGAGTCGTGTTTCTGTCCACCTGGTGAATGTAAGTCCAATATTCACTCTCATTTAGCTCTGTTTTTGCTCTCTACCAACTCCTGAGGGAAATATCTGGCTCTTTAGCTGCTAAATGCTCCACTATGTTCACCAGCTAGTCTACAGCTAACTGTGTCTGTTTGCCGTTTGGTGCTGAGCAGGTAGTGTACAGTGGCTTTTAAGAGCTTTGTCTCTGAAAACAGCTGCCTGCTGTAGAGATAAGAGTAGAGATGCAGCCGGACAGATAAACAATGACCTGAAACTCACTATAAAGCTCCGTAAAGCCGAGAGGAGCTGCAGAGTCACTGATAATTCTCTGTTCATTCATCACTACGAGCCACAACCAACACATTACACGCTGACAGTGAATACATTGTTATTATAAAAAATATAGCTGCTTTAAAAACAATAGAAACTGGGGGAAAAAAGTGGAAAACTGGAACACCACCTCAGCACTGCAATAACAACAAATCAATTAACAAGTTGGAGAAAGTTGCATTAAACCAGAAGTCACCTGTGACAATTAATGAGGATGGAAAATTCTAAGATAACGGTCAAATACTTAATTAAAATTTTAACATGTTTTAAACAGGTTGTAGACAAAGAAGTAATTTTTTCTCTTTGGCTGTCAGTCATTTGGTTTAATATGAGTCTGCAGTCTAGAAGAATCTCCCTGCAGTAACATGCAGTTAGACAAAGAATTGATTGTCTTTAGTGGTCACTGACATACAGCTGTCCAGTGGTCCAGTGTTCCTGTTGCAGCATTAACATACAAAGTTATTCATCCTTACAGACTGACGTGTAAAAGAAACCTACTGTAGCTGTAGAGTCCATCTGGTGCATGACCGAAGGCTCCAATGATCTGCTCCACTTTGTTCTGTGACAGAAAAACACACAAGATGTCAGTTTTTTTAAAATGTTTTTCTGCCACCTTGTGGACAAATATTTAATTGGAGCCAGCTGTAAATAGTGTACAAATAGTGTACAGCTCAATCTTATCTGATGTTAGAAAAAGATATTTTGCAACGTCACTGTCCTCTGCTGACCTCATCGTCGCAGCTGCAGCCGAGGTCATGGGTCACAGTGATCTGACCAGAGTCAGACACGGGAGACGGAGGCGTCACTTCCTCTGGCATGGTGGGTTGGTACGGCGGCTCCTTCAGCATGTCGTTCAGGCTGCCGTATGTACCGTTGTTTGGGGCCGGTCTCAGTCCTAACAAGTCTATGACAGCGAGTTGATCGAAAAAAAAATCTTTGAATTGGTAAATGTTGGGGAATAATCGACCAGGTTTCATCTTGTTGTGAAAAAACATCACAATTGTTTCATATATACATATTAACTCAAGTACATGACTGATGCACTGACCGTGGGGAGTGTTTATTTCTTTTATTAAACTACACAAAAAAAAGACTAAAACCATAATTTCAGCAACTATTTATTTAACCACATGTTACAAAAAACATGTTTTTTAGGATATGTGGCTCCTATGAAAATGTTTTGCAGGATATACTAATTGTAACAGTTTGGTGGTCCTGTCCAATCAGTATATCAATGATAAAAAACCATCATCATATTATAAAGTTGGTTTACAAAATATTTTTTACTACCAAAATTACAGGAATTTAAACATAAATGATTAAATTAACATAAAATAAACAAAAAAATAACACAAAAAAATAGTCTCACCACACATGACGTTGTATAATTCTATATTTTCAAACTCTGGCACTTTTTTCTGGAACTTAAAGCTCGGACCATGGCCCATGAAGATCGTCTGCCAGAAAGATAAAAGAGAAGTGTACACATTAAAACAAAGAAAGGTGAAGTACTTCAGTGGCAAAATGCATAGATTTTGTAATATGCTTTTAGTTCTTAAACAGCAGCTGGACTAAAAGGTTGCTGTGTGATACATCAGAAGCAGTTTGCAGATGATGTCGTGGTGATTTTTTGCAGCACAATAACATTTTAACTTCCTGTTTAAGAGTCACATGGTGTGGGTTTATCAGGTACTTTAGTTTTTCAGTAAAGATCATTGTGGTTAGCATGAGGAACCTTTTAAAATACGCTTTTGATTTTGTTCTGGAGCCATATGTTGAGTTTCAAAACATCTACAGTGTAATGGGAGTAAATAAAATTTTGGGGGTGTTATTGGGTTTATCTCAAAAAGACATCAGGTGAAATGCAATAATCTAGCAAACACAGGGGTGTGTTATTATATACAGTACAGTGCAAACATTATAAGGCTGGTATAGTATGATACGGAAGTTAAAAAGAGGCATAATGATCATGTTAAAGAAACTGTGAAACAACACAGTACCCTCATGCTGGTTATCTTGTTGTCGAAGCCGTGGTCACCAAAGAATCCACATCGAGTCCTCAATTTTTCTGGCATTTTCCTGAAACAAGTACAAAAATATCATTTCAAAAATATTTTCTAATGATCAAACCGCAGTCTTTAACCAAAAATATTTTTTACTTTTAAAACCTTTTTTAAACTACATTTAACAACATGAGTCTATCATTGTACAGAGTACTGCATATTCAGCACAGAGTTATATCTTTATACTCTGTTCTTATTGGTTTATTTTATCGTTATTTTATATATTTTTTATTTTATTTAGTCCATTTTAGTTATTGCATATGGAGAACAGAGGCTGTTGTATTTCTTTATGGTAATTACACATATGTAATAATTATTGAAACATCACCTGGCGATGTGCCACTTCCTCTCCATCAGCAGGTGAACGTCCTCGATCCTGCGGTTGTTGGCGTAGTGAAGCCTCTTGGGTAAATCTTGCTTCAGGTACGGCTTGAAGTGCTGAGTCGGCATTTTACACTGAAACAACAAAGATTGAGGTGAATGACCTGACCTCTCTCTCTCTCTCACTTTCTCTCTGGCCTTGTTTACACCTGGTATTAACGTCCGTCTCGGGTGATCCGATCACAAGTGGACAGCTCTAAATACAGGTGTGAGATCCGATTACTCAGACCACATTCAGAGGTGGTCTGGGCCGCATTCATTTAACAGTGTAAACGCAATGTGTCCTGGACCACATTTAAGGACTGTGAGACTGAATTACTGCCTCCTGTGTTCAACTTGTTTGATAACAGGATAAAGAAATGCATTATTTTGTTTTTCTGTTTTTCATATGAATTAAAAGAACATAATCCACCTCCCGTTTTTTCCTGTTTCCCGTTCCCCGAACCCGTTTTCCTCATCAAAGATTAACATTACTGAATAGTTTCTTCTTTCCTGTCAAGTTGATAACTACAGTTTTTCGTTTTGTTGCGCTGCTCAACATAATGAGCTCAGGATTTATCAGGACACAGAATATTAATTAACATTAGATCCTGACCGTTCCTGTCGGCGTTTTAAATAATTAAGTTATGCTGCTGTGCCTCGTGTGTCAATGCACACAGTGTCTCTCAATGGGGAGATCGCTGCATATAACTCTATATTTGTTATATATATACAGTACTGTGCAAAAGTTTTAGGCAGCCTAGATGTTTAGATTCTTATCCATTGTGCAATACCATCAGGGAGGTGTCTGATCGGTCCCAAATTTATTCATGACTTGACAATGACCCCGAGCGTACAGCTAGAGTCATAAACAACTATTCTCAAGAAGAAGAAGAAGAAGAAGGCTGCTCATATTCAGTCTGTCTGTGAGATAATCCCGCCCTTCGTTGGCGGACTAGAAAAATCATAATATCCAGCCATCTTTTTCTTTCCATAAATTCATCACATTGATGGCCAAAGCACAAAACCTCCTATCTGCAGAATTTTCTGATTGGCGGATTTCACTTTGGATGATGAGAACAAGGAAGGTTTTGCTCATATTCAGTCTGTCTGTGAGATAATCCCGCCCTTCGCTGTGACAGAAAAGTCACACAACAAAACAAAAACACAACACAGAGTCTCTGGATGTGTAGAGAGGCTGCAGCACGAGTGAGTTACACAATCACTGAACATTCATTTCCAGTGGACGAGGAAGCAAATACACTGAATTTAAGGAGTTCTGACCCTAGTATACTACAATGTAGTAACTATTACATTTACTACATCTTTTTACCTGAAAACAAACTTAATTTTATTTGTAATTGAATTTTAATTATTAACTTAATTTAGAGCATCGTTTTGTAGAACCTCTTCCAACTTGCACCAAATGCAAAAGCTCCTATCTGCACTTTGCGATGCATTAATATCTATAACACATAATATAATAATATAGTCCAAAAACAGTGTTTTAAATGTTGGGTATCCTTAATAAATAGCATTCTGCAAGAAAACAAGTTTTTTTAGTTTTCTCAAAAAAGCGCATTTTTCAGATCGGAGGTTTTGCTCTTCGGCAATCAATATGATTTTCATGTGGGGACACAATGCATTGTACATTTGTTTATCCTGTTATCAAACAAGTTGAACACAGTGTTGGACGGAGGGTACACTGACCCCCGCTCCTCCCACACGTTAAAAACAACAACTTATTTGGTCTTTGCAAACAGAAATGATGTATGTGTTTATTTGCACGTAGAGCAGGGAAGTGAAATCCGATCACAAGTGGGCACTCGAGATGCATGTTAATACCAGGTGTAAACAGACGTATTTAGAGCTGTCCACTTGTGATTGGATCACCCAAGACGCATGCTAATGCCAGGTGTAAACAGAGCCTCTCTCTCTCTCTCTCTCTCTCTCTCTCTCTCTCCCACACAGACAAACACAGGCGATACTGGCCAGTTTGAGAAATTACAGGAAAAACAGTCGACTGAGTTTGTTGTATTATGATACTTACAGTGAGGTTTGCAACCACAACTTTGGGGTCATCTGGAAAAGGAGAAAACATCAAGTTAAGATGATTTGACAGCTGATGTAGTCTTCTCTTAAAACCAGTGATCATCATCTTACATGTGGTGGATTTGGGGTCGCGGGGTCGTATTCTGCCCAGCGAGCCGGGGATCAGCGTGATCTCGTCTATGTTGAGCGGGTAGCTGCTGAGAAACTCTGTCCTGTCACAGTGGGCCTCCTCCATACCTGAGAGACAGAAGCGAAGGCGTTTACTGTTATTGAAAGGGTCAGTTCACCTAAAAGTAACACGTTTTCTCATCTTCTTTTCTGTTCACGCTGAGAGTTTTGGATTTAAATACCAATATTTTGACATATCTGCCTCTGAAACTTACTCTGAATATACAGTAGGTGGGTGTGACTTTGTTTGTGCTCCTCAAAGTGTAGAAAAATAAAAAATTTGAGCCTGAACTTAACAGTAACATAGAGAAACATCGTCCCACTTAGAGAATCTCAACACTATTTCTTTGGTAGAAAGTAGTTCCAATAAAAACTGACTGTAATGTCAATCAGATGACTGGATTTGCCTTCCAGGTATAAAGTATTTACAATAAATATAGTATATATAATAGGTAGGTAGAATAGATAGAATAGATCACCCAGAGAGGTAAAAAAAAACATGCAGATTTACAAAAACTTGCAAAATATGCTGATACATATAAAGAATATGGATCGAAAGGGGAATGCAGTCATTACCATTTGTAAGTAAGTAAGTAAGTAAACTTTATTTATAAAGCACCTTTCAAAACCAGAGTTACAAGGTGCTTTACAATGAAAATAAAAACCAGAGAAAAATAAAATAGAATAAAAATAAGAATAAATAAAAAGTGTAAGAACACATAATATCAATGTAAAAACAATAAAAGCATAATAACGACACAGAAGTCAGATACAACAATAAAAACAGTGAAAGCAACACAGAGAGTGATCAGATATTACGCAATAAAGTGCTTATGAAACAGGTGAGTTTTGAAGAGCTTCTTAAAACTGTTGACTGCATTTTTTATTACTAAAGGAAGGTGTTTCCAGAGGGGGGATGGGGGGGGGGGCACAACCGCGAAAGCACGGTCACCCTTGGTCGCACAGCCAGACGGTACTGATCAGCAGACCTCAGTGATCTCACCGTGGTCAGAGGACACAGTAATTCAGATATATAGGTTGGGGCCAGTCCGTGTAGCGCCTTATAGGTAATTAAAAGAATTTTAAAATCAATTCTACAATCTATTGGTTGCCAATGTAGGTTGGCCAACACTGGTGAGATGTGTTCCCTACGCTGTGTATTAGTTAACAGTCTGGCTGCCGCATTTTGGACCAACTGGAGACGAGACACAGAAGAACAACTCAGGGTTGTGAACAGTGAATTGCAATAGTCAAGACGGGAGGACTTTGTGCAGATATTATTATGTAAAATGTAAATAAACATATAGACACAGGAATAAAGTTTAAGAGACTGACGTTAAATAGATTAAAGGTATGAGCAAGCAGTGTTCATTATATTGGAGACATGTTAAAGTATGTCTTTTTGTAGGGGGAAGGTTTTTTGAAACCTGATTGTATTTAAATGTATTTTAAAAACTTCCCAGACATGGTAGAGCAATACAATGAGTCTGTTTTTTGGGGATTGTCTGTATTTGAGTCTTGCCAGCTGTGAAGGTGATACCGGGCTCGTACCGTGGTCTCCTACAATGATGACATTGACACAGCGATGCAGGTTCATCTGCTTCAGACCGTTCATCAGCTGACCGATGATGTTATCGATGTCCCTCAGCGGGTTGTCCAGCTAAACACAGAACCAAACAGGATATGACACAAAGATAAATGCACTGAGGTGACTGTGACAGTTTTAAAAATGTAATGACGTGAAACTTGAAACACGACTCCCGTCTCACACTCACCTCGCTGCTGAGCGGTCCTAGTCGATGTCCGAAGGTGTCAGGCTGCTCTGAGTGGACGGCGTAAACATACGGCCTGGAAACACAGCAGACACAGGAAAAAACTTTTTAAGCATGATAAAAGATAAAACCCATCGCTTGGCTTCTTTTATCAACTCACTGAAACTAAGAAACACATCACCTGATGCCTCACTACACTATAAATACACTTATCAGCCCATTGACCCCTTCACTGACCCCGCATCTGCTCTACACTCAGAATACTTTATCTTCAACAGACACTGACACTCCTGTATAAATATAAGAGCACTTACACTCCATGTAAGAACAACAATTATCTTTTAAATTCCCCTCAAGACATGTATTAAGACGTATAAAAATACTCTGATCTCCTTCTTCCCCCTGCAAAAATCCAGAATCTATGATTATGTAAATATTCATTTGAAAAGTTGAACTGCTGGACACCAGATGTCTCCTCCTTCACTGAGAAGTTTGTTCTCAGTGTTTGTGCACTGGAGGCTTCATGTTCCCACATCACACTTGTGTAAGTTGCATACTGGACCACGATTGGCTCCAAACTAGTTGTAATGTCACAAATCCTGCCCCTAGGTTCATATCGATGACTGAAGAGCAAAACCTCCGATCTGAAAAATGCACTTTTTTGAGAAAACTAAAAAAAAAACTTGTTTTCTGCTATTTGTTAAGGATACCCAACACACAATACACTGTTTTTGGACTATATTATTATATTATGTGTTATAGATATTAATGCATCGTAAAGTGCAGATAGGAGCTTTTGCACTTGGTGCAAGTTGGAAGAGGTTCTACAAAACGATGCTCTGAATTAAGTTAATAATTAAAATTCAATTACAAATAAAATTAAGTTTGTTTTCAGGTAAAAAGATATAGTAAATGTAATAGTTACTACATTGTAGTATACTAGGGTCAGAACTCCTTAAATTCAGTGTATTTGCTTCCTCGTCCACTGGAAATGAATGTTCAGTGATTGTGTAACTCACTCGTGCTGCAGCCTCTCTACACATCCAGAGACTCTGTGTTGTGTTTTTGTTTTGTTGTGTGACTTTTCTGTCACAGCGAAGGGCGAGATTATCTCACAGACAGACTGAATATGAGCAGCCTTCCTTGTTTTCATCATCCAAAGTGAAATCCGCCAATCAGAAAATTCTGCAGATAGGAGGTTTTGTGCTTTGGCCATCGATGTGATGAATTTATGAAAAGAAAAAGATGGCTGGATATTATGATTTTTCTAGTCTGCGCCCTTTGGAAATTAAAATATAGACCTGGAAATGTGCAGAATATGTCCTCTTTAAACATGCAACGGACTAAAAATAAGGTACATTTCAGGTGTGTTGACGCTTTAACTCCCAAGTAAGATGTTTAGATAATTGTGTTAAACTTCTTATTTATCTGATATCATTACTGGTAATCAGATAGATTTCAAACTTCAAACCAAATTATTTAAAAGTGTAAAAAAGGTCAAATTTATTTATTATTCCATATATATTATCATTAAACTTCAGCATATTTTTGTGATGCAGTGTAATAAAGTTACCCACAAAGCAAAGCTGGAGGAAATGTACTGTAGCCTGGAATAACAATAATATAAGAGATAGATAGATAATTAACATAATAACATTAACAATAACCGGATAATTAAGCTTTCCTTCCTCCAGAGTCCTGGTGTTGTGTATGTTGGCTCACCGCCACAATTTACTGGACACTTCAGTGGAACTGAGCCCTCGTTATTGTTATTAGTTCCACCTGTGCTTTTCCAGCCATTAACTGCCATTAAGTCATAATGTCTGCCATTAGACATGATTACAAGACTTTGATTGTTAAAAAAAAACAAAAAAAAACACATTTCTCTCTTTCTTCAAGTCAAAAACCAAAGTTTTGAGAGCAGCAGGACTCACCTCTCAGCATCGGGCAAATGCAGCCAACGCAGGATGGTTAAAATCCTCCTTTCCAAAGGAATCACCCTGAAAAACACAACATGGAAATGAATGATTAAGAAGCACGGTGTTGTGGAAGAAAACTGAATAGTGTGGTTTGTCCTTAATTTAATATAGTAGTAATGTTATTTTGTGATGCTACTGGTGCTTATGTACTGTCCGCTGGAAATGAATGTTCAGCTAGGTGGTATGCATAATACTTCTGACCTAACAATGCTCTCTTTGTGTGTTTATTGAGTGATCAGCAATTTCCCATTACAGTATCAAGTTTAAAAAATATGTGCTGCATGACACAAATGAAAGAGACCGAAGTGTCTTCACAGAGTTAAAAGAATAAACTGTTCTTATATGTCAAATAACTGGAAACACATTAAAATCAGTATCAATATATATAAAACCAGTCTAAAATCTGTCTTTTACCACTTTGGCGTCTAGTTTTCTTTCTTAAAACACTTGATTTTAACTCTTTTTTATGTTTTTTTGTTGTTGTTCTGGTTACATGAGGCTCTTGGTCATGAATTCTAATCAGAAGAGCTCAGTGACTCAACAAGCTGGTGTTTCGGGACGCTTTCAGCTTTCAATGGCCTTTGTTGTGTGTGAGTGTGTGTGTGTATGTGTGTGTGTGTGTGAGAGAGTATTGTCTTGTGTGTGTGTGTGTGTGTTAACATGTGTTTAGTTCTATTGTCTGTCAGTCTGAGGATGTGACGAATGCTCAGCCTCTGCTGCCCCTCGTGAACATTAGGTCATGGAAACGCAAATGTCATCTGAAATCAATCTGTCTGCACAACCAACTTTAGTTAAAATCTGTAAAAAAACAAGAATGATCAGCCACAGCCTTGGTGTATATCTGAAGGGAATTTAAATTTTTTTTGGCATTTCAGAGTTTAAAAACCAGCCTGAAATGCTTGAATGGGCTGAAAACTGCATCTGTACACTGAGTTTGACTTTATCAATTTAAACATGGCTCAAGGTTTTGGCTTTGAATTCAAATATCTTCTCTTATTTGGCTGTTTTAAAGGCTCATGAGGTGAATTTAAAGAAGACATTTAGCTCTTTAGCTTTAATGCTACCGTATTTGAGTTGCTCAAATTTAATTCAGTCGCTATCTTAGCCAAATTTGTCTGGCAGTTGCCCTAAAATTGTACCAGATGTCTTCCAAGATGACAACAGCAATCATCACACATTTTCACTAATCAAAATGATAATCTGGAAGCATCATTTATTATATATTATTTGTACTGTTAAGATTTTAAAATTAAGATTATAAAATATATGTGTGGCTCCATTAATAAGCAATAATAAGTCTTTAAGGGGTTTGTTTTACCAGTTCAGTGTTCAGTTCATAGTCTGAAGCTATTGAAAAATATTCCAGTACTAACTTAAGTACCAAGGCCAGAAGAAAGTGGCTGCTTTCACTCCTTGTTCTTCTGCTGTGATCCAGATCTGTAACACAGAAAACAAAAAGGTTGATATTCTGCTGCGGCTCATATATTGTGTACATTTGCTATACTAGGGATGTGCAGAGGGTCCAGTATTTGTATTTGTATCTGTATTTGTTGAGGCAGCTAAATTATTTGTATTTATATTCAAATAAAAGTGGAAAGAGGTTTAAAAATCCTGTTTTTGTTTTTATTACGCTTTTAATTTTAGAAAATGAAAGTATTACAATAAGTGTTCATGAAGTGAAAACAAATAATTTTAAAAATATTTGTATGATACAAAACACTATTTGTGCTTTAGCCGAATAACGTATTTGTATTCGGACACACCCCTACTACATACTAATTGTCATTGAATACTGTTTTTGCTTTTAATACAAAAGAAATCAATTAATTTTATGAAATGAAAGCTTATACTCTTATTTTTATTGTCTTTATATTATGTTATATTGTTTACTGTTATACTGTCTTACAACAAGTGAACAATACAACATAATAGTCTGTTAGTCGGTTCCCAACAGGTGTTGATAAGTTAACAAAAGCGAGCTGTAAGATTCGGCCTTCAGCTTCTATTTCTCAGTAAACAGGCAGAGAGGAAAACTCCCAAAGGAAGAAACATAGATGAGGCTACGAATGAATGGAAGGACCATTGTGCATTAATTAAAAGACACCTGTTAGGATGACGAATATAGTATGTTCTGTGACAACACACCTGCATGTAAAATCACGATTTTTGATTTGTATACAGAATCTCTTTCAGTTTAGCAAACTGAGAGATCCGCATCTGCAAACGTGTACTCTGGATATCGCAATAAAACTCTGAAAGACAACTTGTTCTCTGTGAATTCATCTTAAATTTCCAAAGGGGAAAACTGTGCACAGACAGCTGGTCTGGGATCGACCAACAAACTCCGTATCCTCCCATCAAAACGGTGAGAAGACGGAGTGCTGGAGGCTGTTGAGTCTGATGCTGGATCTCAGAGAAACGTAAGGAATTCACATAACGTATTGTCTGGTAAGAAAAAATGGCCGCTCTATCAATCTAATGATCTGTGATAGCAAATAGATGGTTGGAGAAGGATAAGGGGCAGCCAGTAAATCCTGAATTGTGTTTAAAAAGACCAAGTAAAGTGAATTCTGTGATTGTTATTGAATTATTTTAAACGAGAAGGAAACAAGGTCAGGATAGAGTAGACGGGTTTGCTTTCGAGGTGACGACGTACTGAAATTACTAATTCAGTCAAACGCCGTAGTGAGGATCCCAGAGGAAGAGGAGAAATAAAGCTGATGTAGAGAAGATCAGTCAGTGAGAAACAGACTTGTGATTCTTAAATTATTTGTTATTTCTTAAAAAGATAATCATTTGGAAAAGATCAAGCTGTGACACTGAGACATGTCGTAGATCAGACGTCATAAAAAAAGAAAGAAAAAAGAAAATAAAAAGTGAAGTTTAAGAAGGAAAAAATGGAAAAATAAAAAAAACAATTAAAAAAAACAGGAAAATGCAGAAAATAAATTGCAAGAAATGTTGAAGAAACAACATTTATAATAAGAGAAAGATCTGTTAACTAAGGAAACCAGAGAAGAGGGAAAAGCCGACGGCTCGTCCAATATATAGAAGGTGAAAACAAGCAAAAGTAGTCTGTCTGTGTATGGAAGACAAAGTGATACAGTAGAATAAAAATAGAGTTTAAAACATAAGGATGATGATCTGAAATTTAAATGTAAAATATCCATTGTAAAACAACAACAACAACAACAACAACAACAGGCAATTTAATGTGCTTTACTAAAATATTAAAAGTATTTAAGACAAAGTGCAAAAGAAACACATTATAAAATGATGTTTAAATATGATTAAAATAGTTATTAAAGAGTTAAGAGAATATAATAAAATAAGCTAGTGCAAGTCTGCCTTGATTTAAGAGGACAGAGTTGCAGCAGAAAGCTGCAGTTTTCAAAAAACAAACAAGAAGCTGAGCTGCTTTCAGCACAGAGAGAGAGAGCAGTAAATATTCAGAAAAACTGCCTGTGTGAAGATGAAAAAGGTCCAACCCTGCTCATAGTAAATTTGAATCTTGAGTAAAAAGGTCTGGTTTTCTGTCAAATGGAGGCTTTGGCTCAAGACATGGGAAAAGAGGAAAGAGATTGGCTGATGTTTGAGTTGAGTTGTTTGTGTTCTTGACGGTTTGTTAAATATAATGCTATTCAGTCGGTTTGCTATGTTGTCACCGGATGTTTGCTTTTGTTAGTGCGTGTGTGTCTCCAGTATAGACGAAGTCAAGACACCCGAATCTGGAGGTGGAGTCGTGGGAAACACACACACACACAACAGCAGCAGAGGTCGTTTTCATTTCCTTTTTGATTACTTCCAAAAGTTATGTCATGTTTCCCTAGAGTGAATATATTATGTTGAGCAGGGATGGCTTAAGATCTGTGTAGCGTCTCAAAACAGCTTAGCGGGAACCCGACTGGAACACGGCCATCTCCAGCTACAAAACAACCACTGAGGAGAAGAAGACCACAACCCAAGAATGGTCCTGGCAGCTGCCCTGACCTCACCACAGCACCTCCAGTGCAGATCAGTCCAGGGCCATATATGCACACTAGAAACAAGACACATGTTGTTCCTTATCCCACAGATCCAGAGGAAGACACGGGTCAGGAGAAGGGTGGTATCTTCCCAATGGTGGAGGGTATTCTCCCTCCTGATGACAGATACGCCAACAATGTGATCCTCCAAACACAGAGTGTGTTCACAGAGATATGATATGAGTAGGCGAAGAACTGCCAAACCCACTTGAAGATGCAAACAGTGGTCTCACAAGACCTACAAACAACCAAGATGACACCATGGGGAACACATCTGAAATCCTACTTCACTGAAGGACTGCTTTAGATACATTCTGAAGTAAAAAGACATTGATTGTGATACAGAATGATGTATGCCCACACTGGCACTACAGATTTCAGGCAAAAAAGTTGACCTATTAGTTAATTAATTAATTAAGAGATGTGATTTGACTCCAGCTGGTAGAAATCGGAGATGGTGAAAATACTGTCAGAGAATAGTACACTGTTCCTTTACCAGAACAAGACAAAGATGGAAAGAGATTCAGTCACTCTGCTATAAAGCTGGCTGAATTTCCAAATCTTTAAAAATTGAGTGGTGGGTACTAGGGATGTGCAGAGGGTCCAGTATTTGTATTTGTATCTGTATTTGTTGAGGCAGCAAAATTATTTGTATTTGTATTTGTATTTGTATTTGTATTCGAATAAAAGTGGAAAGAGGCTTAAAAATCCTGTTTTTGTTTTTTTTTACGCTTTTAATTTTAGAAAATTTAAGTGTTACAATAAGTCTTCATGAATAAACTACCTTATGAAGGAGGTCCCCACACCAGGTCTCGAACTGGAGTCTCCCAGATCATAGACGACTGCGCTGACTACTGAGCTAAAACTTTACTCATCGCCTCATTGCAGGCAGACCTCTATCTATTTATACACCCATAACACAGAGACAGTACACCATGTAACATGTATAAGAACTTCAAAGGTGATTCTTGCTTTGCACTTTTCATTTATTGCCTATCTTTTACGACCTAACTTTGCTGAAAGGAAAAGGGGAACAACAGGTTATGGAGAGTCTGTTGGGACTTACCCCTGATAGATGTAACAGCAGAGCAGAGGAGAGACACTGCGATAACAATGTAACCGACCTGCAAACTGGTATTTGACATGTTTTCTTTTTTCATATAAAACCCACTATTTGTGCTTTATTTAATAATGTATTTGTATTCAGGCACACCCCTAGTGGGTACATTCACACTATGAGAGCAACAAGCATTGCAGCAAAAGAATAGTACACCACATCGCTGTCTGTAATCACAGAAGATGGGGATAGGGGAAAAGGGTTAGTCACCAGAGTATCAGGGTTCCCAGGTCAATATGTGCAACTGGGGCGTGGCACACCACTGTACATGTACCAACAGGACCTGCAACCCTCAGGGCCCAGGTCAGATTACCTCAGAACTGCTTGAAACAGACACAGACATGCAGAAACAGGAAGTGCAGTACATAAAGCAGATAAACTCATACTGTACTACACACATTTCTTATGAATAAGATGAGACTGAGCTAGAGTGGTTCAGGAAAGACAAAGAATGGTTTAAATTGAGTAAGAGGTCGTATTGGACAGATGAGACACAAGACACAGGAGCAGAAGAACTAAGACACAACACTACACATCTCCCTGAAGAAAAAAAGAGAGTAAAACAAAGTAGTGGGAAAACCTAAGACCACATGGTGAGGCTAATACTGAAACACAGCAGTAGGGAAAACCCAGATTACAGTAAACCTCTAAAGCATGAAGAACAGCGTGTGGTATGATATTCATGGGTAAAAGACTTGTACACTTATAACCGGAAGGCCTTCACGGTAAAACAACAACCATGGTTCAATTAACAGCTGACTCCCCAGAGCTGACAGATATTCCTATGACTCTCTGGGCTAAAAGTAAATATGATGTTAGTCTGATTAAGCACGCGCAACCAATTGAAATTGTATCCAAAATCAGAATACAGACCATGTAAAGATCAATATCACATTGAAACCAGAAGAGAGGGTACAACACCAGTTTTTAACTCACTCTTGAAAGCAGGAATTATTGTCACATGTGAAACCTCACCAGTCAGAACACCAGTATTTCCTGAGATGAATAAACAGATTTGTACAAAACGTACACCTGGACTAGATTAGCTCAGGGTTATTGTGAAAGTCCAGCAATGTTCTCTGCAGCATTGAAAGAAAACCTGGCAGGGTTAAGTTTGCAAGGGGGGGAGCGCTCTCTTACAGTATGATTGATGACTTAATGATCTGCTAATCAGCAAAAGATGCCTGTGAAAATAATACAAGAACATTGTTGCAATTGTTGCAATGCAATGATATGATAATGGTCACCAAGCTAGTCTGAGCAAATTATAATTGGTGTAGCGACAGGTGATCACAGAACAAGGTAAATCCTTATCTGTGGAACATGTAGCAGCTACGTATCCAAAATACTCCAAACAAACAAAGAAGCAGGTGATGTCATTTCTACTAATGACCTCATACAGCACCAGTTAGCAGCATGATTCATGGTAGAGGACCGACTGCACATCAGAAAGTGACATGGACTTTTACAGACTTAAAATAGCTCTACAAAATAAACCAACATTAGGGCTACAAGACAAGACTAAAGCGTTCAAACAGACTGTTGATGAGAAAAATGGCCACATGTGACTTGTGCTACTACAAGAGCATGGAGACAGATTAAGACCAGTTGCATAACTCTCATTGAGAGCCCTGCAGCCTCAATCTGAGCAATAGCAGCTGCAGAAAAAGCCATTATGGCTTCCAGAGGAGGTATGTTTGGTAGGTTATCAAAACTTGACACTATTGGTACCAGATTCTGTGTCAATCGTTCCGTTGGAGCTCAACTTTCTGCATCTAGATGGCTGGTATATCATGCAATGTTGTTGGAAGTGTCTAACATTGCTGTTAAACGATGTACTGTGCCTAACCCTGCAACTCTTGAACAACAAATGAAATGTTCAGCCCAAAAGCCAGACCTCAAAGACATACCACTGGTTAATGTAGAGTTGATCAGCATCCATAGATCAAAACGCTGTGGTAAAAATAGCGGGTTATGCTGTAGTAACACAACATGAGACAGTGAAAGCAGAACCACTCCTCACACACTTCCCTGCACAAGCAGCAGAATTGGAAGCAGTGATAGAAACGTGCAAATTGGCAGAAGGGAAAACAACCACTATTTTTACAGATAGTAGGCATGCTTTTGGGGTGGTCCATGATTTTGGGACATTGTGGAAAAACAAACAGTTTCTGACTACAACAGGGACAACTGATAGCAGATTTGCTGGATGCTGTAATGTTACCCGAACAGCTGGCAATATGCAACTGCGAGGTGCACACAAATAACACAGACTCTGTCTCAACAGGAAATGCAAGAGCAGATGCAGCAGCAAAGCGTGCAGAGCAACTACTTCCTCTTTACAGATGCTGAGCACAGACACAACTACAACTGGAACACCAACAGCTGATTTCAAAGGTCTCACGGAGCAGAGCAACACCAGAAAACCAGGATGGTATTTGATAGGCTCAAATGATCTCTTTCCTTTCTATGTTGACACATGTTGACACACATGTCAAAAGGGGGGAATGCTGGTAAACACAAAAGGCTTCTCTCAACAAAACAAAAGTGCTGTTGCAAATATATTAAGAGAACAATTTCCAGATTAGGAATTCCAAAAAGGAATATCTGAATATATGGAAATTGACCTTAAACCAATACTGTACAATGCATAAATAGGAATCACGCAATTCTGCACTCTGATTAAACTTCACAAAGAGAAAACAAAGTATAATACCTATTTTTTTGTTGTTTTTCAAGATCTTTGAGCTGTCTCACCAGTCAGGTAATATACTGACAGTTTTGTAGAGTGAATACAGTGTCAAAACCTGCTAAAAATGAATATGAATGTTGGGGATACAATGATGATTCCTATAGTGTCACCATAGTGAGTGCAAATAGCAGTTACAGCCATAATTCAACAATCATGCATTTTAGCTAGCTGTTTTCTATTCTTTTGGCAACATACATTATTTAATCAGTTTAATTGCTGCAAATCCTGACTAGAAACAGAGAAAAACTGCTAGCTTATCCATAAGAGACAGTCTTATTTACATGTTGGATCCTGTTACTGTAGTTAACAAGCTAGTCAAGTGTGATTTGTTCAGATTTAGGACAGTGGTAAAACCAGACAGGATGTAGTAACTGCAAACATCTACATAACACTAAGTAATCCAGAAACGTTAATATCTCCTTCTACAGTCCTTACAGTTAAAATACACAATATACAAAGTGTAAATAAGTTAGCTTTGGAGTTGTTGGAATGTAGTTTGTTCACTTTTGATGGAAACAGGTTAGCAGTTCCACCTGCTCTAGGATTTATGCTAAGCTATGCGATATCAATCTTAAATCTGATTCTGGGTAAATTGGAAATAAATTCATTTTCTGACAGATGTTTACTGAGAGAAGCTTTCTCACTGGGCCTTTAGGAAGCAGCTAGATTTTGCTTGAAAGCTTCTGTTTTGTGAAAACCTACAGTGATCCTGATCGCTTATCAGCTCAACCTTCTATCACTCAGGTTTGTTTAGACAACCTGTGATTTTGAACCGGTTCCAGTACATTCACGAGCCTCCTCTGGATGTCTGCAGTTTACTCACAGGCTGCCCGCCCCACCAGCGGTGGTTCAGTTTCTCTCTGGTGCGCAGGCTGAAGGTGGCGTTAAACACCGGGTCATGCATGGTGTTCCCCACAATCCCGTGAGACTCTGGGTAAAGACCCTGGAGAGAGATCCCACAGTTAATGTCCTGCAGCAGCATCACAACAGTAACAGGCTGTACAGACCTTTTGAACATGGATATTGGCAAACATGTGTATTTACATAGCCTACAAATGTCTCCTGTGTAAATTGAGTACATATTAACCCTGCTTTACTGTACGTTCTGGAACTACATGAGACATTCAGACATTACGCAGGGTGACTTACTGTGGCTAGAGTATATAAATTTGGGAAGGTCTTTGATGGGTAGACAGGTCGCATGTAGGGTGACGACGTACCACATGATCCTGAGAGGAAACGAAACCTTTCAGTATTAAACTCCACAAGACATATTTTAGGCACTTAGATCAGAAAAGAAGAACTGAGGAAAGACGTACTGAGTTTATGTATGTTGGGGATGACAGATTTGCCCTTCTTCAGGTAGGAGGCTCTGAACCCGTCAACAGACAGCATGATGAGGGGAGGACGGATGAAGCTGAAGGGGACGAGGACGACATGGGCAAAATTCACCAAAAGCAGTTTTGGAGTATCAAAATTTTATATTTATTTTATTTTAAGATTTATAATTTCATAGTTCTTAAAACTAGTCACTGA
The DNA here is from genome assembly GCF_963924715.1 of Thunnus thynnus. Taxonomy (NCBI): domain Eukaryota; kingdom Metazoa; phylum Chordata; class Actinopteri; order Scombriformes; family Scombridae; genus Thunnus; species Thunnus thynnus. Next base: position 3,235,282 of record NC_089531.1, read on the forward strand.
GAACATCATCAAACTGGAGTCTTCCTCCTACATGGCACTAAAACTTTGGAGTGAAGACCAGGAAAGAGCTGCACCAGCTAATCATAAACCCATCTCTAAGATTGTGTTAAGTCTCAGTGAGTAATAATAAGTACCAAACTAGTGATTTATGTAATTGGGTTGCACCATTTAAACTTAAACCTGCATTAACTGATGTTTTGTCTGCTAGTTTTCAGCAGGAACAAGTAGTGAACACATCTCTGACATATCATCAGCTTTTCAGTTGACATGTTGAACTTGTTAGCAAACAGTAGTTTATTTCCACATCCAGCAGTTATGGAGCAACATTATCATTCATTTGGAGTCGTGTTTCTGTCCACCTGGTGAATGTAAGTCCAATATTCACTCTCTTTTAGCTCTGTTTTTGTTCCCCACCAACTCCTGAGGGAAATATCTGGATCTTTAGCTGCTAAATGCTCCACTATGTTCACCAGCTAGTCTACAGCTAACTGGGTCTGTTTGCTGTTTGGTGCTGAGCAGGTAGTGCACAGTGACTTTGTACAGCTTTTTCTCTAATAACGACGCTATGAGAGCGCTGAGAGTGAACCAGAATGGTAAAGTTGCAGCCGGACAGATAAACAATGAGCTGAAACTCACTATAAAGCTCCGTAAAGCCGAGAGGAGCTGCAGAGTCTCTGATAACATTGGTGTTATAAAAAATATGAATTATAGGTGCTTTAAGAAATGTCTTAGCAGGTAACGTGTAATGTAATGTGTTGCTAGGAAACTTCTGTAGTGCCGTCCAATTAGAAGCAACCAATTATGTAAATAGAAAGTCAGTCACAGCATTATGAATTGTTACATAACTTCCAAAAATAACAGTTTTAGTGGCCAAAAAAATATAATAAATTTAACTGCCAATCTGCAAATGCACTTGACTGTGTAGATTCAGGTATGTGAAGCTTGTGGCAGCTAATAGCCTGGAGCTGTTAGCCTCCAGCAGAGATGAAGAGCTACAGATGTCTGGCAACCTCACTTCTTTCTAACTCCACACCCTCTGATTTTTTCTTTTTTTTTAAAAACTTTTAAACATCACTTGAGGCAATTTATCAGATTTCACACAGCTCCCTCTGGAGCAACAAAAGGCTTCATACGACTTTTTTCACATGGTGTGAAACATCAGTTTCAGACTCACCCTGCGGGACACTCGGCGCTCTTGATCTCCTCACAGTCTCCTTGCACCCATGAAGTCTCACCTCAGAGGAAAACCACAGCAGAGAGTAATCATCACCTACTTACATGCCCATTTCTAAATGTCAACGTTAACGAGAAGAGACGTCACAATGTGTACCTTTGCAGAGCGACTTGTAGTTGGAGCAGCAGTCTCCTCTCTCCACGCAGTCCTCTGAGCAGTGGCAGGCGTGCTCATCATCCCTCTTCTCTCCGCAGCGATCCTGTGTGCACTCGAAACCTCCCGCTGAGACACGAGGAAAAAGGAAAATTAAATATCAGTAAATTAGAGTAACCACACCGCTTTAAAATAACTCACAGCATGGCTACGACTCGTTTTAAAATGTCACAAATAAATACATTGAATTATGACAAACTAAATCTCAGGTTCACACAGTCTGTAACGAATTATCTGATTATAAACTATCCAGACCTCATAAATCTAGTCAAAAGTAGCTCATGGTTGTAGAATTCATTTGGAAAGATTTTCTGTTCTGGAAAATGCCCCAGTGTTGTTTGCTTAATGTTTTCAAGATGAAATTGCAGTTGCACTCTCTTCACCAGGCCAAGATCTGAATTAGCATCAGATGAAAATCATCATCACTTAGATGAAAATTTTGCGTTTTGGCTAACTCTGGGACAAGCTGATGTACTTGTCCTTTGTCTCTGTTATATCAGCACCAGCAGAAAGCACTTACCATGTTGTGTACACTGAGCTTATGGAGCACTGGATATACTATAGTACAGCTAATCTAAACACATTTCATAGTAAATGTATAACTCTACTGCTTAATCTTTTAGCAGTAGCAGCTGTAAATGAGTGTTTAGTTTCCGTGTATCAATGAATGATATAATATGTCATAATAGTGATTCAGCTTTTCCATGGAAGTTTTTACATTTGTTCCCTCTGTCTTTTAGAGGTCTTTCCTGACTTAATCCTCTGTTTTCAGAAGTACTGATCTCTTTCACTGCTTTCTCTTTTTGGACTGTAATAGAGGAGGGTTGTCAGGATGACCTGTGATGAACACTCAGATGATGACGGATGAAGAGAAGAGGACCACCTACAGAAACTGCATCAACGGCAAAATCCATAACAGCATTATTCAGTGCACAAAATGAGACTTATATGATACATATCATGCTTTTTTGCAGGTTTCTTTTGTTTTTATACTGTTATAATGTCGGATGCTTGTGTTAAACATCGTCAAAGTTACAAAATTTGAGGTGAATATATGTAAAAAGTTCCCTGAAGGTCAAAAACCACACTGGTTCCTGACTGGACACGATGAGAACAAGTAAGCGAGCAAACATCAGATTGTTTCAGTGTTTCCGAATGAAGATGTCTTAACCTGCCAACAGGCTGAGCGACATGTCCTTTGTTTGAAAAACCGCTCGCCCTGGCTCTATTTTTGCAAAGTTTCGCGCACCTAACCCTGTTTTCATTGGTCAAAATCTACGCTGACATCCTTGACGTTTCCGTTTCCCCTCCAGTCAGCAGTCGACATGGACAAAGAGATAGGAGTGAAGATAAATCCACTTTTAAATCCCAAAAGTTTAAAAAATATACTCTGAGCTCTCCTCCCACCAGTAAAGCTCCAGATCAGAGCAGAATCCAGTGTGACTCTGGGTGTTATTCCTCCAGAAGCTCCAGCTCTGCCCCCGGCTCTCACCTCCAGAGTTCCCCGGCACTTTGTCGGCGCTGCGACATCGTTTGTAGTATATCTGGACAATTTTTCACACTCCATTCGCTGGAGTTCCCTCGCTCGCTGTATGTTAGGAAGAGGTGTCGGCCTGCCCTGAATGCTTCATTGACCTCTACTTCCCCATCAAACTGACATCAAATTGTTCACACATGCCCACAAACAGCTGTCTGTTCCATAGCCTTTGTTGCTAAGGTTGTTCATGTTGTCCAATCATGTATTTCGGATCTGATTGGGGCTCGAACATGCAAGCATACAGATGTATTTGAGAGGTTAAATGAAAACCTACTACTAATATACTTTGGGCTCAGCAGGAGGCGGGGCCTTAAAGAGACAGGAGCTAAAACTGCCTGTTTCAGACAGAGGCTGAACTGAGGGGCAACAAATTTTTGCCTCAGGGGCCCCAATAGGAAGCTAATCCAGTAGAGATGGAAACATTTATTCATGTCGGTGCACCAGCATAAACATTCATGATGCAATTGCCCGGATACAATTTGGGATGAACTTGCAATGCATTGTCTCTAATATCTTTGCATCTGTAAAATCTGATTTATCTATATATAATTAGTAGAGGCCCTTATATGCATTTATTATTCAGAAATGTGACCAATAATTTGATATTTAGATTGATTCTTCCTCTCTAAACTGCTTCTCAGGCGTGCTGGTGTGCTACAGCTAAGCGGTGCGCTGCCAAAACATTCCAAGTGGAGCTCGCTCTCTAGAATTATTGTTCCACACATTGGAGTGAGTGGATTATTAAACTATGTAGACAGTAATTGTTTGGGTCACAGAGCATATGCATGTAAATTGGAGACATAGATCATTAAACTCCAAAGGACTTGTGAAAGGGCTGTTTGTAAAAGGTCCAAGTGTTTTTTTTAGAGGCCAAAAAAGAAACTGCATAACTGAGATGCTTACTGAGTTTCACTACTAGAGGATGTTAAGTAAAAATGGCACTTTTTAAGTTAATTTATTATTTGCTGTCTGCTTAAATAGGGGTGAATCATATCATATCACATTGGTAGTTGCTTCATATGTATCTTTAATGTATCGGATCGTTGGCGCTGACGGAGATGCACGTCCCTTTAATCCAGCCAGCATTTTAATTGATCCCACATACACTGTCCTGCTGCCATAAATACTCACAAATGTTGCTATATCAGCTGCCAAAAAGAGTCTTCAACAAACGCACTATTTCCTTCTGTTTGAGAAACTTCTGTGGCCAGCTGTTTCAGGAGATTATTTAGACTTTTTTGAGAATGACACAATATATTTGTGACCTATTTTTAAAAGATTTCCTTCAGAGTGCCACAGACAGGGCAGGGAAATCAGAAAGTATTGAGTTTTTGGTCTTTTCATGGGATTTGTTGACAATTAAAGAATATAGAACAACACCAGCTGTGTTCTTTAAAATGCAAGGTGACACTGTATGAGACTGACCTGTTTTCAGGCAGTGCTCGTCGAAGTCGATGCAGCAGCTGTAGTAGGTTTTACACAGATTGTCACATCTGCATCCCGGAGGTTTGGCCTCCTCCAGCTCGAAGCACCTCCCCTTACAGGAGCCCGCTGAGCTGACCCACTCTGAGGTGACTGGAGGGAGGAGAGGAGCACATTTAGTCAGCTGCACATTGGGGATATGATTTTATTCTTAAAGAAATATCAGTGATTATTGATACTATATTTACATACTAAAGTTGGACCAAACATTCATGAATGTTATAATAATAATAATAATAATAATAAGTTTATTAAGTATAGCACCTTTCACAGAAATGAAATTTACAAAGTGCTTCACAGGAATAAGAGTTGAAAATAAGACCATAAAAACATACATAGAGTAAAAATTAAAAATTAAAAAAAAAAGGTACCACAAGTAGAAACACATGAACAAATGATCATTACACATCACACACACCAATCAGACAACTCAAGAAGACACAAAAGCCAATTTGAAAAGATGGGTCTTCAATAGTTTATTAAAAGCTTCTACAGAGACGGCTGACCATATAAGTACAGGAAGAGAGTTCCATAGTGTTGGAGCCACAAAGGCACGATCACCTTTAGTTTTCAGCCGTGAGCGAGGGACAGCCAGCAGGTCCTGGTTGGACGACTTAAGTGACCTACTGGCGACGTAGAGATGGATAAGGTCCATGCAGGGCTCTATATGTAATAGCAAGAACCTTAAAATGAATCCTAAAACGGATGGGCAGCCAGTGCAAAGAACTTAAAATAGGAGAGATGTGAGTCATCCTGCTGGTTAACAGCCTTGCAGCCGCATTTTGGACCATTTGTAGCCGGTTCAGAGATAGACAATAGTCCAAACGGGATGAAATGAACGCATGGATGATCATTTCTAGTTCCGGTTGTGATACGATGGACGTGAGTTTAGCGATATTTCGTAGATAGAAAAAACACGTATGGGTCAACGATTTAACATGCTGATCAGAATGCATAACCTTGACACCTTGCATAAACTTGCCGTGAGTTTGATTTCCTACTTTACAGGCAGCTTTTGGTTTCAGTTCCTTTCAGTGAACTATGAAACAATCACAGACTAATACAAACATAAATAAACAAAAGTATGGAATGAGCTGTACTGTACTTGTTACCTGCTTCAAGTACTTGTGTCTATCAGAACAATAGTATTTATGTTTTGTCAAAGTCTCATCATAGTAGCATGTGTGTGGTGTTCTGAATACTCGCAGCCACAGAGCTGCTGGTGTTTTTAATCCAACGGAGAAAACAACCAAATTCACATGATCCTTTTTTCAACATCAGCGTCTGCTTTTTGATGGGCTTCTGGATTTTATATTTCATCGACATAACTCATTAATGCAATGGTTTTCTGCAGCATATATCCATTCTCAGATGTAACAGCATCATTGAATACAGAAAAATGATCCCCGCTTGCAAGAAGAGAACTGCACAGTGATATAATAGTGTTATTTAGATCACTTCAATGTAATTCAATTCAGAGAACGTTATTCATCCCAAGCAGGGTGATTTAAAAGTAATTTACCTGTCTGAAGCTAGTTTTATATTTCTATAAGTTCACATAAGATTTTCATAGTGTAGTGAAATGTAGCTGACTGAAAGGAACCAAATCTCTCTAAATAACATTTAAACTTTTATAAATGGTAAACAATAGTGTTAAGTATTTGCAATTTGTAGTTAAATCATTCCAGAATTAACTAAAGTTATCAACAGAATGTGAAGAAATGACTTATATGTATTGTGCTGCAGAGATATCTACTGGAGTTAACATGCTAACCAGCTAGCTAGCCATCCTGTCTTGTAATACCACTTTGTACCTGAGGGGGCGACAGTGGGTCACTGTAGTGTTCAGTCTGCTCTCAGTCCAACATGAGAAGAAGAAGAAGTAGCGCTGCCCTGAGCCACCAGTAGTAATGGAAAAGTCATGCTTTGACACCAACTATGTGCAAGCTGGCATGAGACATTTGGCATCTTAGCACCAAAGCTGGATTGATATTGAAATGTCATATCAATAAATTAGGTCTCTACTGGATTACTGTGTCGTAAAATTGCGTCAATTAATGAAAAAAATGATGTTGTGTGGCAGAAAAACTGCTGTTTTACCATCAGTGAGCTCTGTGACATTTTATGATTTATACCTACCCCAGAGGCATGTGTAACTATTCAGTTGTTACTCAGAGTTATGTTGTAAATTATGTCTGTGGTGCAACTGCTTGTAATTTTCCACTGTGTCTAATGTCTCCATAGCATTTTGATATATTTTGACAATGCAGAGAGAGATGCAGATAGATGCACAGAGTCACTGTAAACAGTAAGCTTTACACTATATTCAGGAAGTGATAATGGTGGTGGTGGGGGGGTTGGGGGGGTACATTTAGGGGAAAGGGGGGGTTGATATGCTGCCCCCTGTTTGTTTGGATCAGGTGGCCAGTTCTTACACATTGAATCTTTAAAACCTACACAATCACCCTTATTGTACAAATGTAAAAAAGCAGGTTTTGCGCAATAAGAACTGATACAGTAAAAACTGTAAAAAAAAAAACAACAAGTAAAAAGGCGATAAAGTGCAAATAGTACAGATTAAAGTGTCTTGTTTCTTTGAAAAGAAAGAAATGTACATAAAAATAATAATAATTATGCCTGCCATGATCGAGTGTGTGATCAAACAGCGAGGCTGCTCTCACCTTTAGTGAGAGGGGGCGGCATGTCTCCTCCCTCTGCAGGTCGGCTGGCTTGAAACACATAAGCTCTGCTGACCTCAGAACCCCACAGGCAGAACACAACCACTACCTGCAGAAAACCACAAACACACCACATTACTAATGATTACACTGCAGTGTGATTAAATGTCAGCGTTAATCAGAGAAATGCTGGTTTCCTGTGGGGGAAGAAGATCTTGTACTCATGTTAAAGTAGCAATACTACAATGAAAAAATGGCCCCCATATAGATGTATTATTGTGATATTCATAGTGATTCACGATGTATGAAGCATTTTAATGTTGACATAGAACTAATTTTAAACACATAATATGTAATTTCTGCCACTAGGGGTCTCAATCAAAACAATAATGGAAAACGGAGTGTGTTGATGGCGTGAAGTAGCGTGGAATCATGGGAGTTGTTGTCTTCACTGTTAAACAACCAGCTTCTCCTGGTTAGGATTACTCCAGTGTTCATCATTCAGGATGTTTTTAGCAGGAGACAAATTATCCGCAGAGGTCTCCTCCTCTCCAAAACAAACAGACCCGATGATTAAAACTGGCAAAAACGCTGAATAGAGCTGTTTCGCTTAAAAAAATCAGTGTTTCTCTGACACTGTTCTGCTGGCTGGATGTCTGGGATGGGCTGCTAGCCGAGCTGCTGCTAACATTTGCTCAGCTTGTTCCTCTGATAACCTAAGATCCAGATGTTCAGCAGGTTTTTACCAGGAGCTGAATTATCCGCAGAGGTCTCCTCCTCTCCAAAATAAATGTCAACAGGGATTAAAACTGGTAAAAACTCTGACATATGTAACGCTGTTTGGCTAGCACCGGACGTCTGGGAGGGGCTGCTAGCCGAGCTGCTGCTAAGATTTGCACAGCTTGTTCCACTGATAACAAGATCCAGATGTCTGATGACTAAAATCCTTCATCCAGTTTAAAGATCTAGTTAAAAGCAACCTAAATTTAAGATCTGAAAAGTTTATTGTAAAAATGTGCCTTAAAACTGAATACAAGTCAATTTATGACATGACGGTGGTGGACAACACCGACGAATTTTCTTGTGCGCGTATACAATTTGGTATGACGCCATTGACAGGCGACCAAATAAAACGGACCGTTACCTTGATTAAAATGACAGATTTCTCGGGGTTTGTTGGAAATGTTGGAAACATTTAGGATAATGTAAGTACACAACTCAACAAAAAATAAAACATAGGTCTAGTTGTTTTTAGACATTTTAATGCAGAATAGTTACATATTATAGCTTTAACAACTACTGTTGTAATTTCTATAATAAAGCACATTTTATAAACTGATCATTTCTTTTACCTATAAAATATTGATCTGAAAAGTAATTTGTAGCTATAAATGTAGTGGAATAACAAGGACAATATTTCCATCTGAAATAGTGGAGTGGAAGCACAAAGTAGCATAAAATGGAAATACTTAAGTTTAGTACTTGAGTAAATGTACTCTGTCGTCTCTTCAGCGGTGTAGATGTTTACAGCACCAAAATAGGTGCTGGAAAAGTGGTCACTATGCTACCCTGATGCCCTAATTAGGATTTCCTTTTCTCCACATTCACGTTCACATCTCACCAAAGAGGTCAGAGGTCACTGGGCAGCTAGAAATGGCAACAACCCTGGAAAGGTTGAGTGCATTGTGATTCCACTCCTGACACTAACTTACTACAGATAAACGTTTAATTTCCACCAAGGTCACACAAGGTCGTATGTAAAGCTCATTAGGATAATAACGGCAACATCAGTGAGCTTGAATCATGTTAAAATGCTTCACAGAGCCAAACAAAAAGAGCTTATCTGTGAAATAAACATGTATCAGCATCATTAGTGACGTGTCAAAATGTATTTTAAAATGTGCAAAACGTGATCGAACATTCATAGTATTAATGAAATAATGAGGAAATGAAACAGGGCTCACACAGAGAAAATAATAAACAAAACAATCAGGAGCTGCAATTAGTCAATTAATAGATTAGTTGGTCGTCAGAAAATTAATTGGCAACTGTTTTGACAATCACTTAATAGTTTCAGTCATTTTTCAAGCAAAAATACCAAAAAAATTTGATGTTTCAAGCTTCTAAAATGTGATTATTTGCCCTTTAAACCCAGTAGTGATGAGTCAGCAGTTCACCATCAACCTGCTGCAGGTGTTTTCATGCTGATTCTTGTTCAGTTCAGTCCAGTCACAGTTAGTCACATGTTAAATTGTACAACTTAGGTTAAGCTTTTGTTTACTTTATTGATGCATGGTTGAATATTTGATACTTTATTGACACATAGTTGCAATTATTTCAACAATCTGTCAATCATTTTTTGATGAATCATTTAGTCTATAAAATAGTGTCTTCAAATTTGTTTGTTTTTTCCTTATCAACAGTTCAAAACCCAAAGATGTTCATTCATATTGATATAAAACAGAGAAAAACTGGTAACTATCCCATGTAAGAAGCTGGAACTAGAAAATATTTGTTATTTCTGTTTGATTAATGACTCATATGATTAATTTCAGCCCCAACATATAGTTTAAAATGTTCCTGTCCCTTTATCTTGGATCTTTCATCTTTCCTCTTTGTGATATCTTATTACAACATTCTTCTGGACTAAAATTCTAAGGAAACTCCTGGATTAAGCTGCCAGTGCAGCTTATTCATACTCTAAACATCTCAGTGAGTCAGATCTTAACATGAGCCACTTACAGCTTTTATTTTAGCATCGACTCAGCAGGAAACTGCCGCTGTGTTTTCTTGATGCAGGACTCTGTGTGCATCCTGCATCTCATAGTAGATTTAAGAATAAACCAAGGATAACATACATGCATACATTATTTAAAAATCTTTACATTGGTTGCATGTCTGACGATGCATTAAATTTAAGATTCTTTTATTGGTTTTTAAATTGCCCCATTTCTTTTTACCATTGCTTTCATCTGAAGTGTTTTTACCAGATGTTTAATGGTTGTTTTATCCGCATTATCCTGTCTTTTTAATTGAATTTTTTATCCTATTTCATTGTATTTATCCTTGTTTTATTGTAAATGCTCTGATTCTTTGCTTTTGAAACATATTTTTTCTTGCTGTAACATTCAATTTGGACGCTGAAGCTTCATATTAGCTTCAGATAAACTTTTAAATACATTTTTTGCACAGAAGGAGGACTGTGGATTTTGTCCTCCATCACTTCCATTGTAAATGCATTATGAAGGGATCTTCTAATGGTCAGTATGAACAGGAGGAATGATTACAGCAAGAAAAACAGGTTTCACTGTTTATTTGAGCTCCTGACTGCTGTTTTAAGACACACTTGAAAAATTGTGAACCTGCCCTTTAAGTAGTTTGTGTTGCATTTCATGCATGAATTGTGCAACGGAAATAAAGTTTGTCATTATTATTTATATTATTATGAAGTAATTTAAGAAACTGACGGCAGTATTACAGTTGGAGATGAAAAAATACTTTTAAATGTGACTAAAATCTATTATTAGATATTTTGCATTTTTGACTTCATTCATTCCGCATGACAGACATGACTTCTCAGGAGTCTTACAAATAATTTCACAATAATTTATGATGATGATGATGATGTCAGCGCGTGTCAAAACCCACGCGCTGACAGACGGAAACGAGGACAGTCCATGTAGACTAACCATTAACCTACAGCTTTTGTTTACCTTTACCTCCCCAAGGTAAACAAATCTGTGTCACTGTTGACAGTAAGCTGTTCCAGGTGATCCACCGTCACCATCATCATCATCATCTTCATACACCTCTGTGCCGCGACATGCAGAGCAAAATGCAAAAAACAGCAGCTCCATAATTCATACTGCTGCCCTGCGTTATGTAACTTCCTCTCTCTTAAGGTAAACCCTCCAAATATGAAGCCTTGCATAGATATAAGGCAAAGTGCAGTTCTCTCTCTCACAGGTCGATTCATCTATTCTGCAAGACTAGATTTTTTTTTTTTTCCGGGGGAGGGAGGCAGCTGGGAAACGCTTAACAGAGCTAAAACAAAGCGACACAAGACTCAAGCAGCAAAACTGTCACAGTCTTACCGTACCAAATTGCCCAGTAACATGTTCCAACAGTGAATCCCTCTCTTTGCATTCCTCCTAAAGAACCTAAAACTCAGAAATTGTCTCCAACGTCCGGTAGAAGTTCCTCTGTGCGCCTCTGCAGATCGATGGAGCAGAGCGCAGGGGTCCAACTCTCTCTCTCTCTCTCTCTCTCTCTCTCTCTCTCTCTCTCTCTCTCTCTCTCTCTCTCTCTCTCTCTCTACCCAGTTGTTTGCCTTTGCTTTGCCTCTGCCTCTCTCGGTCTCGGGCCAATAGGCATGAAGTAATGGTGACAGCTGCGCTCTGGTACAAGAGTGCGTCAGGTCGCTCCGGAGTCCAACACAGTCAGCAGCACTGAACTGATCACCCACTCCTACAGTGATCCGGAGAGAGAGAGAGAGAGAGAGAGAGAGAGAGAGAGAGAGAGAGAGAGAGAGAGAGAGAGAGAGAGAGAGAGAGAGAGGCACTCAGAGGGAGAAGAGAGGTTGTATAATCTCCGATTCTCCCCTCTACAAATTTCAGTTTGTCTTAAAGGAATATAAAGAGTTTTGGACAAGTTAGTAGACACCAAAGTCTCCCATAAGTTCCTGCTTAATGTTGGGATTCCTGCTGGAACTTTCTAGTACTTATAAAGATAAGTGACTATCAATATATGTTCATAAGAAGTTTTAGAACATAATACAAAAAAAGAACATCCAAATACTGCAGTCTGCACAAACAAATCAAATTTAATGAAGAATAAAGAATAAGAATAAAGATGCCCAAACATTGGCTGGCAAACATTTTACTGCAATGTAAAAATACTCCATTACAAATAAAAGTCCTGCATGAAAAATCCTACTACAGTAAAAATGCATAAGTATTATGAGCTTGATGTAGTTTAAGTATTGCAGTAAAAGTACATAAGTATTATGAGCTTGATGTAGTTAAAGTATTGCAGTAAAAGTAGTGGTTTGGTCCCTCTGACTGATATATTATTATATATGACCTCATTAGATTATTAATAGTGAAGCATCAGTGTTAGAGCAGCATGTTACTGTTGTAGCTGCTGGAGGTGGAGCTAGTTTCAACTACTTTATATACAGTTAGCTAGTTTAGTCCAGTGGTTCCCAACCTAGGGGTCGGGCCCCTCCAAAGGGTCAGCAGATAAATCTGAGGGGTGGTGAGATGATTAATGGGAGAGGAAAGAAGAAAAAACAAAGTTCAGATACACAAATCTGTTTTAAGTTTTTGGACTTTTTCTCTAATCTTTGATTTTTGCTGAAATATTGGATCATTTGAACATTTATTGAAATGAAAGCATGTGAGAAGTTTAGAGGGAAAAATCACTATTTGGTGGAGCTGTTAACAACTCATAGACATGTGAAATGTGACCCCGACTACACACTGCTTTTTGTAACGGAAACAGAAAAGATGGCGCCGACCATAAGCTGCAACTCTGGGCTTCAAACCAGCTCCAATGTCACACCTCGCTTTGTCCATCTTTATTTACAGGATATGACTCTAACATGCCATAACACTTTGAATATTGCAGAGAAAATTGAATATATTGATCAAAGCCCTGACACATCTGAAAGGACTAAAACTGAACTTTAATTCCGGACTGATTTTGAGAAACAAACCGCTGTCACCCTAAACTCTAACCCCTAACCCTAACCCCTAACCCTAACCCTAATTCTAGCCCTACCCTAACCCTAATTCTAACCCTACCCTACCCTAACCCTAACCCTAACCCTAACCCTAATTCTAGCCCTACCCTAACCCTAATTCTAACCCTACCCTAACCCTAATTCTAACCCTACCCTAACCCTAATTCTAACCCTACCCTACCCTAACCCTAACCCTAACCCTAATTCTAGCCCTACCCTAACCCTAATTCTAACCCTACCCTACCCTAACCCTAACCCTAACCCTAATTCTAGCCCTACCCTAACCCTAATTCTAACCCTACCCTACCCTAACCCTAACCCTAATTCTAGCCCTACCCTAACCCTAATTCTAACCCTAACCCTAGCCCTACCCTAACCCTAATTCTAACCCTACCCTACCCTAACCCTAACCCTAACCCTAACCCTAATTCTCGCCCTACCCTAACCCTAATTCTAACCCTACCCTACCCTAACCCTAGCCCTAACCCTACCCTACCCTAACCCTAACCCCCAACCCCTAACCTCCAACCCCTAACCTCTAACCCCTAACCCTAAACCTAACCCTAGCCCTACCCTAACCCTACCCTAACCCTAACCTCTAACCCCAAACCTCTAACCCTAACCCTAACCCTAACCTAACCCTAACCCTCAGGTGACGTGACATCATTCAGCCGCCTGCTAGACGCCACATTTAGTGAGGTTGTTGTTGGATGTTGGAGTTCCAGTTGAAAAAGTAAAATATTTTGATCAAATCTAGCCAATACAAAAAAAGAAAGCTTGACAGTGAAAAACATGCATTTAAGGATGACTGGACTGAGAAATACTCTTCATTTTGCTCATTGAGCTTGATTTGCAATAAAACAGCGGCTGTAGTGAAGAGTAGGGAACATGAACACCACTACAGAACCAGACATGCCTGTTTTGAACAAAACTATCCCAAAAAAAAACACAGAGATAAGAAACACAAAACTGAACCAGGATGAAGTTGTGATATCAAGACTCCAGCAGGACTCACTAATGAACACTTACAGCGGCGTCTCCACCTGGACGTCACACATTTTAATGCTCCAGTTTAAGGATTTGGTTACACAACAGAGATGTCACATCTCCCATCAACACAGAGATGCTGCGAGTCCTGAAGTATTTGTACTGAAATAAACCTTACTGGACCTTTGATGTGGTGGAAATGTATTAACTGGATCTCTAAGACTTGTATTTGAGTGTCCCTGCATGAGATGAAAGTTCACAAAGTGCTTATCTGCATCATGCTGCATGGTAATCCATCCAACAATTCACTAAAACAAAAATGACATCCTCATTACGGCTCTAAGTTAAAAGTCAAGATCATCAAAGTCATGAACATTTTGGGGAACATTAATCTTTATACAAAACTTCACAGAAATCCGTCCAGTAGTTGTTGATATATTTCAATCTCTGCTCAACAACAGCGATGCAGTGATGTGTACAAACCACCCACATCCCTCATCTGTTCCCACGCATCATCACAGATAACCATCAGTGTTTGTATTCAACACACAGACATGACGAACTTTAATCTTTCAGCTCATTACTAAAAGACCTTTTTCTATGAGATGAGGTGGATTTAAGAATTAGTTCCTTTACTTTTATCTCCGAGACACAAATCAAAGGTCAAAGGTCAGGAGCAGCCAGAAGCAGAAAGGACGCTGCTTATCAAATGTTTTCACTACTCCCTCTACAAGTTACTCAACATGTTATATTTTCTTACATAAGTGTATCAAACTCTACCTTTGTAATTTTATTATCATAACAAAATAACACTCCAGATGTTTCAGTTAATGTCTGTGTTTGTCAAAACTAATTAAGATTCATTCAACAGTTCCAAGTACTTCCTGTTGCAAAGACAATATTAATTAAGTTTTTTCTTTCATAAGGTAAATATATAAGTGTGATTGTTTGTCATCAGCCTTTCACATTTTTTCACAGAGTTTTGGCTCCATATAAAGGTGTCTTCCAGAGCTGCAGCAATTAGTTGATTAATTGATTAGTTGATTGATAGATTAATTAGTTTGATTAATCCTTTTGAGTCACTTCTTAAGAATAATACTAATATTTTCTGGTTTCTTTAGGCCTCTATGACAGTAAAAAAACAAGATATTTTAGGAGTAATCAACATTTTTCACTATTTTCTGCCATTTTATGGTTCAAAAACGACTAATCGATTAATCAAGAAAATAAATGACACACTCATTGATAATGAAAATGATCATTAGTTGCAGCTCTAGTGTGACAAACTTATCACAAAGCAAATTTTATAGGCAGCATATTTAGAAACAAGCTTTGACCAGATTCTGTTCTGAGCGACATGAATTGAAAAGTGTTAAAAGTGTTTTAACTTAAAAATGTGCACATATTTGCTCGTTATATGACTCCAGGAATTCCCAGGGGACATGTTTTTAGAAATAAAATATTGAGTAAACTGTGTAAGATGCAGAATGCAAGATTTATTTTTGCTTTATTAAAGCAGATAACTAACTAAGGGGCGCCATCATGAAAACAAAAAATTTGAAACTGTCTGGGGATTTCTAAATATTTGTGATGGGATTAGAAATGTAACTTAAACAAAAAAATGAGGTAATGATTAAATAACTAATGAAATTAACCCCCACATCACTAAATCCACCTTCTTCTAAATGCTGAAAGACACCTGAAGTGAGCGAGGTGAGCGAGCTGTAATCGCTGTGAAAGAGACATCTGAACTCGCTGTTTTCCTCTGTAAGCAGTGACACAAAGACGCCACGCTGTGACGAGAGATCTCCTGTCGAAAGTTTCTTCAGCACTCCCACTCTGAGGCAGATAAACACCTCCGCTAGAGCTCTCTGCAAGACGGGTATCAGCCTTCGTAAGATGTTTATCCGCCCTGTGATTTTGGATGAGTAGTGCAGAAAGCTGCGGTATTACACTGCTTTTCACAGCGCTGCTATCTAAACACATCAAGGCTTTTGAAAGGCCCCGCTCCCACTGACAGCCTGCACTCTGCCGGGAACATTTTGTTCATGGGGGGAACAAACTTCCCAGCTTTGAAAGTGATCTGTACATCTACCACCTCGAGGGGGGTGTGGTGGGGGGAACATCCTCATCTTACAAGGACCACACACATATATAAACATTCACATATGTATGGGCATGCACAGGCTCACGGCTGTGTGCAAAACGTGCTACACACAAAGATATTCATAGGCATGATCGCAAAATACAAACATTTCAAGAGATTCACAGATGTTTCCGAGGCCTGCAGAGCTCTATGTGTGTGTGTGTGTGTGTGTCTTGGTGGATGACAAAGCACGAACTGTCCCACACACACACACACACACACACACACACACACACACGATCTGCCCCCAGCACAGATTACCTTCCATAAGCCATCGAACTATCTGATTGGCGGCCTGCCCCCTCATCACCTGAGGCCATGCTTAGTCGGCTGATCCTGGCAGGAAGTCAGATGGCAGCTCGGGTTTCAGTGCACCTGGACTCTGCAGCCGTGTGGGTCAAACTGTCAGCGGGGATGTGGACAGGTAAGGTCCGACGGGCATTCAACAACATCCACAGATGTGTCGCTTCAGATCCGTGCATGTGTGACCAGTTCAATTTCAGTACATTTGTTTTCTCTGTCTTGTGTTTTATTAATTCTATTTTCAGGAGAAATTACGTTTATTTATTGATTCATTTAACAGGGACTGAAAACATTAATAAAAATACAGTTGTGGGTTCAAATCTTGTTGCACACAACAGAAAGAAGCAGCTCAATCAACCAAAATTAAAGCTGCGAGCAGCAACGAGCAGGTTTCAGGCTTTACAAAGGGGAGAAAAGTCACTTCAGCTAGTTTCATTCTGTTTAAAGGAGTGAAACCAATCACACACTTGTTTCATCACAAAGCCTTCAGCATTTCAATAACTTCCACTATTTGTCCCCCCTTCATCAGATGTTAATGAAACTCGGTGTGTATGTTCAGGAGGTAGCGCAGGATGTCTCCAGTGAGTTTAATCAGCTTTTCTAAAAGGCATCTTGAGTTATGAGTAAATATGTAATAGGCCACGCCCACTCACACCAATCAGTATGGCGCTTCAGATTTTGGTTAATATTTACCCCCAGAGCATGAACACCAAAACTGGCGAAATTCTTTTTACTGGGTTTTGAGCGAGCGGCAACCTCTGGGGCTAAAAAATGAAGCTAATGCTTAAGTGCCAAAAACTGCAGTCAATCCCCGTAGACCCCCATGTTAAAACGCACAACTTTACAGCTGAAATAAACGTTTACAGCCTGGTACAACAAACAGTTTTGGTCTCTATAGCTAATTTCTCCTTTCATGACAACTGTACAGAGCGTGGCTGCTTTGAGTGACAGGTGGCTAGCCGCTAGGTGGCTTATTTCAGCAACCAGGCTTCATTTGGCCCATCTCGGCTCCACCGCTTTGCCCATTTTGGGTCAGCCAGGAGTTAGGCACTGCTAAGATGGTGACAGCTGGAGCTGCCCACTGGGAGCTCTTCAGAAACCAACGGGTGACGTCATGGTGGCTACGTCCATGTTTTTTACAGTATATGGTTCTGAGGTACATGTTTTCTGTATTTGTGGTGCCCCCTATAGCTCGGGCTCAAAATACTTTGGTGGACCTTTTACTACACACACCTACCAAGATTTATGATGACTGGACAAATGATCAATGAGTTATAGCCAATTTCCTGCTAAACCCCGCCTCTTGCAAATGGCGGCCATGTTTTCGGATCTTGTTCATTTATAGTAGGATTGCCTATCTCACTCCTCCAAGACTGTTTACCAAATTTGGTAGATAAATCCAAAAAGTAGATGTCACATTACTCTTTTTCAGTTTATGCAGATCAGCAAAAAGTCCATCATGGCGGATGGTCCAAGAGGCTCCTTTGTAGATCACGTTGAGCTGGACTTGTGTGTGAAATTTCAGGTGAATCTGAAATACTTTCCAAAAGTGAATTTTTGGGCCTTAATTACAGTACCGCCATTTGGTCAACTGGGTTAATATTTCTTGGGCAGCACATGCACATCACCTCTAGTTTCTGGGACAAATTAAATGGTTTTAGCTCATTCCAGCTCACCGCAATTTAACTCAATAGGGTTCTAACCCTTCAGGGTTCAGAGTTAGACAAGAAGCTCTTTTTCATCTGCAGTCCCTGGACAGATGTTGCAAAGTCTAAAAATGATCTATATGTTTATATATATTGTCAAGTCCACTTCCTAAGAAGCAGAGGACAGAGCAGCACTGAGCAGCTGTTGGTAGTTGAGTTGTGAAGCCGTTTCCTGTTTTGTTGTCTTTTTTCTTATTTTTTTAATGTTTTCTGTAAATAATGGATATTATTATGATATTATGTATTATAGTTTTCCATTTAAAAATACCTCATTTTTTCCACTTTGAAGCACTTGAAGCAAAGATGATTTTTTGTCTTTATCCTAAATGTGCATTTATGGGAAAATTTGGAAATTAGAAGCATGCCACGTGTTTTTCACAGTTTGTTTTTGCTGCATGTCCATGTATTACACTCTTATGTCTGCTTGACTGTTATGTAAATTTAAGTTAAAATATTTTAATCTCACATATAAGTATTCTGGATTCAGTCAACTGAAAATATAATTACTTTGTGGTTTTTTTCTCATTTTACTTAAAAAATCCAAATGGTTTGATCACACAGGAAATTGTTTTATTTTAGTTTTGTATGATGTAAACATGGTGATTATCAAATAAAACAAACTCTTCTTAGTCTTCTTCTTCCTTTATTAAATATCTGCAGTCTTGAGATGACAGGAAATGAGGATAGAGAGAGAGAGAGAGAGAGAGAGAGAGAGAGAGAGATGGGGAATAACATACAATAAAGTTCTCCAGTACTCTTCATCATCCTTATTTAAACAGTATAATGAGGCTCCATATGTGCGGCTCCCTGCAGGTACAAGAGCTCACATGTGTTGCTTTGTACCTGCCTTGATCTCGTGTCATCCCGGATCCAAACTCTGACACTGAGAAGATTCAGGCTACATGGCCCGAGGACGAGCTTACGCAGACATTAAGCTACTCTCTTCTAGCTGAAGAAAAATCCTCGGTCACCTCCAGACCAGGCTGACATCACAGCTGCTGCTAAACTTGGGAAAAAGGAGATACTGGAAATTTTGAGCTGTCATTCAGTTAAATTAAAAAGCAGATGTGGTTTTCACTAAGCTCACCAGTACGGTAAGCTCTGCCCTTTTGTGTCTCCAGGCTTGTCTTGCCAAATATTGCTCTTGAGGTTCTCCAGATCATGAGACTGGGATCCGGTTCGACCTGTTAAAGGAAACAAGTAAATTAGGATGTAGAGAAAAGTGTTTTAGACATCCAGGGTCCTGGAAGTAAAAGTCCAGTTTGTTTTTTTCTTACTGGAACTGGAAGTTGGAGCCCATCCAATCATTGGAATGACACGAGACTCTGCCTGCTGGATTATCTGTACAAAAAGAAACTGTGCTGGAGAAAAATCTGGCTCTCTGATAAACAGTCAGAGCTACAAGACTGAGTACTTTAAAAGCTCAACTAAGTGTGAAACATACATTCACCAACTTAGGAGGCTAGTTTTAAAAGTTATAAATTGTACAGTTTCATTTTGTATACAATGTTCTTTTGGACAGACGTCTTTCTCTGCAAATGTTGAAGTCACAGAACTCAAAATGAATTAAAAACTGTAGTTTTTAAGGAGGAATCAGATCAGGTTTTTATTGTAACACTGTTTGTGTTTTGTGTTGGATTAGTTTAGGCTACAAATGCTGTGGTCAATGCTATGTTTATGTAAAATGAAATCGATTTAAAAGCAGAGAATTAGATCTGCTTAACTGATTTTTTTGGCCACTTCGGGGGCAGCACCAAGTAGTGAATACTACTTTATACTATAAGACTGACATATCATCATCTTTTAAGTTGATATGTTGAACTAACTTAGCAAACAGTTGTTTATTTCCACATCCAGCAGTTACGGAGCAACATTATCATTCATGTGGAGTCGTGTTTCTGTCCACCTGGTGAATGTAAGTCCAATATTCACTCTCTTTTAGCTCTGTTTTTGTTCTCCACCAACTCCTGAGGGAAATATTTGGCTCTTTAGCTGCTAAATGCTCCACTATGTTCACCAGCTAATCTACAGCTAACTGTGTCTGTTTGGTGCTGAGCAGGTAATGTACAGTGGCTTTTTAGAGCCCAAAACGACGCTATGAGAGCGCTGAGAGTGAAGCAGAACAGTAAAGTTGCAGCTGGACAGATAAACAATGAGCTGAAACTCACTATAAAGCTCCATAAAGCCGAGAGGAGCTACAGAGTCTCTGATAATTCTCACTATGAGCCACAACCAACACATTACACACTGACATCTGATTCATGATGAAAAATATCAATTATAGCTGCTTTAAAGTTAAAAAAGCAACGTATATGTGTATATAACAGCAATATCAGCAATTATTACTCATAACCACTTATCTCATTATCATCTTAATAATTGTAATTGCAGAAGTGTACATGATTAATAAACGACAGTAATAATAGTTTCTAGATAAAAGCAAGGCCAAAAAGGGTTTATAAAAGAGTTTTTAATCAGGCTACAACAACCCAGAACAACATTATAATCCCATTGGTTGTATTTGTGTCCTGCTTGTAGTTCTGGTTTGTTCTGTTCTTGCGGTGCCTTTAATGACACTGACTGAACATTAGTTCTGTTGCATGAAGACAGCTGGAAGTTCAGGGTAGGTTGGAGCTCAAATACATTAACTCTGCTGACATTTGCGCATCTTTATTCAGGAACAGTTATGTACTTTGGACAAAGTTAATATTTGCTCCACTATGCTCAAACACACACGCACACACACACCCACTCACACGCTCACGCTCGGACAGTCTGTTCCAATGTTCACGCCTAGATCACCCACAACGGTGCAACATTTGTGCTCATAATGAGAATTTATAGAGGGTTTGGTTTTCAGTTTTAGATGATTTATAATAATTTTTGCCTCAAGAAATATAGGAAATGTTTAATATTTATAAAAAAAATTACTAAATGTGTCTGAAGTTACAAATTTAGACACTTTTTGATGAGAGACAAACGTTAGATTCATGAAATATTTCAAGACAGAATCCCTCAGAAGACGACGTGATTGTAATGCAGTAATGAAACCTCCTCCTTTCATTCAATTTCTCTTATTCTATTATTGAAGAAGAACACAGTAAATGTATCTAAGTTGCAGATTTTTCTCAGGTTTCCCTGAGTTTACATTCAGGAAATCTCTCTGTGTTTCAGTCAGTTCTCTGCAGAGGTTCAATCTTATTTTGGAGAATCCTGTGAGAGAGGAACAGGAAGAGAATCAAGTTCAGCTGCTTTACGGCTTCAACACTGGTGCTCCCTGTTGGTCAACAAGGGGATTAAAGCTTTACAAAGGACAATAATGTAGTGCTAATTAGACAGTATGATATGAATATACTGCATGAGTATTTTTATTATAAACATATCATATTTCATTATTATAGCCCTTCTTTCCTTCTCTCCATGTTTCTGTCTTTCTAAGCAGCCATAATACTCGTACTCTCCCCCTGCAGCTCTGACTCTCTGGTATATAATATAAATAATAACATTTCCTTCATAAAGTCTGAAAAAGCCTGGTGACCTTTCACCCAGTCAGTGCATGATGGGATAGTCTCCTGCATCTTTAACCCTAAAAACAAAATAAGCAACCTATAATAAATTAATAATTACATATAAATCTGATCTTACATTTAAAATGTAACAAATGCTGTTACATCTATAACATCTACAGTAGTGCAAACAGACAAAAACAGGAAGGAAAGACGACCTGCTGATGTTCTACAGAGGAAGAAACTTCCAACAGTGAATGTGTGTACAGTTTATATCCAGCAGAGGGCGACATCATCTCAAGTACAGGAAAGAGAGATGAAAGTAATCTGGATACCTGCAAGACAAACATCCTCAAATCATCACAGTCAGTTACTGTACAAATACTAAAATGTGATGTGATGATTGTGTTTTAATATCAGAAGATGTGCAGACATCTGAAGGTTTATATTTGTGCACACAGTGATGTAAAGATCATGAAACCATATAAAGACATTTAAAACCCTTCAGGTGAATTTGTTTATATTGTAAATTGACTTAACATAAAGAATGCATCAGGTTTTAATATGTTTTATATGTTTGATCCCTGCATGTGTGAGTCATTTTACTGCAGGTGCAACATATACATAAAGTAAAAGCACAGACTGAATCATTAAAACATGAACAGCATGTTAAACACTCAGCATAACATCGTATCTTGACTGTGATGTCGTCTGTGTTGCAGCCTGCGAGCTTATTGGTCCATCAGATCAATGAGGCACCGCAGCATTAGACCATCAAGCTGTTGAGTTTTTAAGGTTGATGATGCATCAAGAATGAGGGAAATAATCAGAAAACTCCTCTATGTGTCGTTCTGGAGTCATTTGGAGGATTTCACAGCTTTTGTTTGTACACATTATAGAACAGGTTGCTAATTTTGTTTCTGAGTGTTTGCTGTTTTTTCTTGGAAGGTCTCAGTCGTACAGTTCAGTTCTCTTAATTGAATTGATCTGTTTCCTGAGACGAGTAAACAAATAAATGAACTTACGCAGATATGCTGGTGTGTTGAGAGCTCTGGGGTCACCGTGTCAGAGGTGAAGACGCTGCTGTGTTTGTTTTTGTTGACAGGTCGGTCTGCAGGTCAGATAAACCAGGAGTTCCCAAACTTTCTCATGTCAAAGACGCACAAAGAGACGAGGATTGAACTACGATCACCTGTTCGATTCAGTCTGGTGCTGATAAATCCCATCAAACATTTTTAGTTGTAACTGTTGTGAGTTCTGGTTCTGTAAACTGGTTCCTGTGAATGCAAACTGTTTCCATATCTACTGCACACAATTAAGACAACAGGCAGAGTGTAAATAAGTCACTAAAAATAGATAATATACATTAAATACATTATGACACAGTTGTTTTATCGACCTTTTGGAGCACAACTAGAACTTCGAGGGATTCCAATAATCAAGATCACTGGAGGAGTTGGAATAATTGAAGGGAAATTATTGATCCATACAGACAAATTTGCACTTTGACATTGAAAATTATTTCTTAGAATGATAACAGTCCAACAGAAGACAAAGGTCGATCATAGACAGACATACATGTGTGATTGTTTGAATTCCTGTACAGTTGAATTCAGTGTGCAAAGTTTTATGATAGAAAAAACCGTCTGTGTCAGATTCAGTCTTATGTTTCTGGATTTTTGCATTTAAAGAAAATGCCGATAAACAGTGAATAATATTGAACAGAAAATATAAACCATTTTGTCTCTTTAGACTAAGTGTAGAAGAAGCTTTATCTTACAGCTGAATAGGAGGCAAGACAACACATTGAATGAGAGGAGTGGTTTCAATTTGGCAATGTTTCGTAGGTGGAAATAACAACCTTTGACAACAGAATTAATTTGTTTATCAAATTGTAGAGCCGAATAAAAAATAACAGCGACATTTCTGGCATGAGCATGAAGGTAAGGGGCCCTAAGAGATTAGCTAAACCCCCGCTGGAGTCGGAGGAACCAAATCCAAATCATTTTGGATTTGAAACTATCTGTTTTACTTTAAAGTTTGAATGCATTAGTCATAAATTATTTGGTTGTTACAATATAGAATAAAGCGAATATTAAAATATACAAAGAAGCCAGGATGATTAATGTTATCTATCAAGATAATATCAAACACTGAGATCAGTTTGGCCAAAAGAACCAAATATAAACGTTCATATCAGGACCTTCAATGTTGTTTATATAAAGTATTTCCATAAATGAACCTTATTATTATAAACACTTCCTGTGTTGTTTGTGTTGTTGTCTTGTCGTCTGTCCTCGTTATCTTCACTTCTAGCAGCCATGTTGTCTGTTTGACTCCTGATGAGGAACTGAAGCAGCAACACTTGATTGATTGATCGCTGATGATCAGCTCTGATCTAAAGAGGAAGGAATGTCCCTGATAGTTTGTTTTGTTTTCTTCTCCTGCAGACAGAAGAGAATGTGGATTTATCAGAAACATGTTTACTCTGTCTGCAAACACGTTGTTGTTGTTGACGGTGACGACAGACGTATATTTCGTCATTGTTGTCGTTCTCGGCCACGTTGACACGATGACTCTGCTGATACAAATACAGTCCTAAAACACATTTATCTCCCAAAACTTCTATTTGAATATGATCAGATTTATTTAAAAAGATCATTACTTTAATATATATCACACCAGACATAATAAAAACACTGTTTAAAAGGAGGTTGGATCACTTGAAGTTTGAATTTGCATCTCATATTTTGGTTATTTTACAGAAAAGTGCTAATACAACAGCCAGTAGTGAGGAAAACACTTTTTAACATGTTGCTAAATTTCAATAATTCTGTTCTGCATCTGAACATTTAATTTAAACACTTATTTAATGTTTGAATTTAGCCATCAGATCATCTTTGCTCCTCACTAATTACAGGATTTTTCAGTCCTGGAGGTTAATCTAGTAAATCTCTGTTTTTTTTGTGATAAATTCATTTTCCAGTTTATTAGTTGCTTATTAGTTTATTTTGCTTTGTTTCATTAAAACAGTGTCTCATCTCATGCAAACCACTGCTGCAGCGCGGTTCTAAACTGGGTGATGAGTTAATAAAGAAAAGACTCGCTCAGTTAATTTTTATTAAAAGTAATCAAGTAAAGCAGCTTTAACAGCATCACTGGTTGAGAGACTTTAAGGGTTTTGTTGTAAACACCGTAGCTGCAGTGTAATGTCAGATTTTATGTCTTATTCTTATTTAATTCTATTTAAATGTGTATTATTATATCTTGTGTTTCATTTCAATTTTGTTTAAATGCCTTTTATGCTTCACTAGTTATATTAAACGTTATATTCTGACAACATATTTGTCAACAGGCAGGTTTTGTGGCATCTACTGCAAATATTTGTGGCTTAATTGATTCTGACTCAACCATTTTTCTCATTGAAGGTTATGAGACAGATGTACGACACATGATACAATGTCCTGTTTTAAATAATAATAATAATATTGAGACCAGACTCGCCCCTCAGAACTTGTCCGAGCATCATTTGCAATCATCTTTTTTTATGATGATCTCACAGTAAAGTCTCAACAAACCAGTTCCTGAGCTGCTGCATGTCAGCTAATGGAAATCTGCTTTCACCTTCGTCCATCAGAGCAGAAACGATCTCCGTGTTTCCCTTTCCTCTCCAGCTGCAGCCTCCTACAGTCTGCATGGCAACCGGGCCCGAGGCTCAGGTGCATTCTTAGGCAACGACTTTCCTTCAGTCCTCACACGTCTACCTGCTTTTGAAACTTTTATATAACTCCTTTTTTTTAAAAAAAAAAAAAAAAGAAAAGCATTTTTTAAAGTTGTGCAATGTCAAGATTTTATTGGGAGAAATCCAGCAGTCCTATCAGTAGCTGTACAGCCTCTGGCGGCTGATGGAACAAAAGGTTAAACGTAGATATTATTCATGTTATTCAGCCTCCAGGAACAGTCAGTCCTAGTTCAGTTATTAAAAATAGAAATTAAACACAATCACACAGCGTAGCAACAGTTCAAGTGGTTCAAATCACTTTATCAGACAGTGTTTGAGGACAAACCAGCAGCCTGGAGGACTGACAGGCCTTCATCTAAAACTTTACAGGGTTTTTTTAATGAAAAGTTGTTTTTTTATATATTATATTGTTCCTGGTTTAATGTTTTATTTCTTATCTTACAATATAATGATTCTGTGAAGCTCTCAAGAACTTTTTTAATCTCTTGAAATCTTTGCTCAGTTCTGCAAAACTGCAAAAGTTTCACACAAATGATTCGTTCTATGAGATAAAACAGATAAATCATTAGCAGTGATGTTCAAAAAATGTTTTCTCAGTTAATGCACATACTGTTATTATGTATTTTTTTAAATGATGTGTAAATTGTAGTGTATTGTTAATATTACTTTGCTCTTTCAGAGGCAAGAAAAGTTCTATTTGAAATGTGTCTCCTCCTCCCTGCTGATGAGGGTCAGTTTGTTTGTTTAAGGGTTTAATATTTAGCTCACACACACACACACACACACACACACACACACACACACACACACTTTTTTTCTTTACCGGATGACTACCCTCGCTTTCGGATCTGTAAACACACACACAGGTTAAACTGACCAGCTGATTAAGAACATGTATGTTTCTGTCATCTGTCCTGAGAACAGACTGGTTTAATAACAGCAGAGAACAGCTACAGACTGACTGACCGTCGGTTTATACGAGAAGTTAAAGCTGTTTGTTGTCTGGATTCAACCTCTGAGTGTCTGGATAAACCACTGAGGAAAGATGGGACCTCGAACAGCCGGTAAGAACTGCTTCAGTTTATTCACTGAACGCTGCAAATCAACAAATCAGAAACAAATCAGAGCATCAGCGTCTTAATGTCTTAACACTTATTTAATGTTTGAATTTTGCCATCAGATCATCTTTGCTCCTCACTAATTACAGGATTTTTCAGTCCTGGAGGTTAATCTAGTAAATCTCAGTTTTTTTTTTTGTGATAAATTCATTTTCCAGTTTATTAGTTGCTTATTAGTTTATTTTGCTTTGTTTCATTAAAACAGTGTCTCATTTCATGCAAACCACTGCCGCAGCGTGGTTCTAAACTGGGTGATGAGTTAATAAAGAAAAGACTCGCTCAGTTAATTTTTATTAAAAGTAATCAAGTAAAGCAGCTTTAACAGCATCACTGGTTGAGAGACTTTAAGGGTTTTGTTGTAAACATCGTAGCTGCAGCGTAATGTCAGATTTTATGTCTGTTTTTATTTAATTCCATTTAAATGTGTATTATTATATCTTGTGTTTCATCTCAATTTTGTTTAAATGCCTTTTATTCTTCATTTAAAGCACTTTGTTGAAAGGTGCCACACAAGTAAACTTGCCTTTAAAATCACTTTTTAAAGTTATATTCAAAGTGAATGATTTCTATAATTTTATTGTTTTATCTCTCTCTATGTTATGCAATCATGTGATCTGTGTTTTATGATGCTGTCATTTTGCATTTTGCAGCAGGGGATGGTTTAAACTAATGAGTGCAGACTGTTGCTTTCATTGTATTCCAGCAGTTTTCTGGTCTTTACATGCTGCCAAACACAAACTGATGTATTTGGGGTTTAATGATGGATCAGACCAGGAGATTACTGCACATACAGACCACAGTAGATTAATAAAATGAATCTGAATAATAGGGCCTAGTATTCAGATTCATTTTTACATTTCTGTTGCTCTTTTATTTCAAATAACACAAGCTCGGTTGTAGTTTTCAGAAAAGTTCAACTTTTTGGAAACATAAGACAAATAGTATTCATTAAAATTGCTTTAATAATCAGCAGCTGTGAGAAACAATAAGAGCTGAATAAATGACACTTTAATTTAATTCATCTGACTCTCGTGTGTTTAAATCTGTCAGTTTGGGGATAACATTTCTATTAAACTACTACATACCACACATACTGTTTACAAATCACTTTGGTAATATTATGTATCCGGGAACCATAACCACGGTGACAAGGGGAAGCACTGGATAAATTATTACCCTGAACGGGAAGCCTTGTTGTGATTATGAGGCAAAGGCCATGACATGTTATATTGTTTTATTATCATTTTATTATCTGCATGTGTTCAGTCACTGGGTCATCCAATTATAGAATGACCCAATTAAACGTTGCTCAATGTCAACAACGAGCACTATGTCCACTGAATAAAAGCCTGTAAACAAAGCAACATGCAGTGTTTTTGACATCTTGCCAGGGACAACAGATGAAAATGTGTGATTGACACGTCCTCTTACTGTTGGTTAATGAACTCTATCAGATAAATTACTGAATGAAACACCTGGTAGACTTGAGAAGAGGCTGGTTGAAGAGGTGAATGGGCCCAAAGTCTCATCTCATCCTATAAGTCTGTGTTGACT
Organism: Thunnus thynnus; assembly: GCF_963924715.1. Classification (NCBI taxonomy): domain Eukaryota; kingdom Metazoa; phylum Chordata; class Actinopteri; order Scombriformes; family Scombridae; genus Thunnus; species Thunnus thynnus. The sequence continues at coordinate 3,263,171 of NC_089531.1, forward strand.
AGTTTAAATATTTAACAGGACCACTGTAGATAGATTTAACCACCTTATCATCATTTATTCCTCACCTCCCACTGAAGAGATGAAACCAGGTCAGTGGAGATTATGGCACAGAGGGTGTGTGTGTGTGTGGGTGTAATATTGTGGCACATACAAGGTCAGGAGCCAGGATGAAAAAAGGGACACATCCACACACAAACTATTTTATAACAACCAAAAAGACAACATACAAAACCACAACACAAATATAAGAAACACAAACACAACATAAATATAAGAACAGACAAAAGCAACTAATTCCACACACTTTCACAATATCAGAGTCAAAACTGATGTACAAACAAACAAAACACAATAAGTGAAAGGGTTTAATTTTTAACTAAAGGTCAAATCAGAGCACTTCTTAAAGGGGACATATCATGTCATTTTTATACTGTTATGATGTTGGATGTTAAACATGAACTCAAGTTCCAAAACTTGAGGTGAATGTATGTAAAAAAAAAAAAAAAAAAAGCTCCCTGCAGAACAAAAGTCAGGGCTTCAACCTGCTCTTTAAGGACCAGTGTGTAGGATTTAGTGGCATCTAGTGGTGAGGTTGCAGATTGCAACCGACCCTTCCAAGCATGCAGGAGAACCTACGGTGGCTGCTAAAACATACAAAAAACATAAAAGGCCCTCTCTAGAGCCAGTGTATGGTTTGTCCCTTCTGGGCTACTGTAGAAACATGGCGGTGCAACATGGCGTGGAAGAGGACCTCTGTAGATATAAAGGCTCATTTTAAGGCAACACAAACATGATTCTTATTTTCAGGTGTTTATATACTGATTAAAACATACTAATGATTATTATATTCCATTTCTGCCAAGTCTGTTCCGCTAGATGCCACTAAATTCTCCACACTGCACCTTTAACGGTCCATCAAACCCATAAACGGCCATCTGTTGTCTTTATTGATTAGGTTGTTCCAGGTGTTGTTTATGTTACAGATCAGATTCAAGACTCCAAAAGTTTCCATTTTGAGTAAAGAAGGAGAAAAAGAAGTGAAATCCTGCTACTATAGATTGTTTACGTAGCCTTCTGGAGTTGGAGGAAGCTTCCTGAAGCTGACCAATCAGAGCAGAGTGGGCTCATCTTAAAGAGACAGGAGCTAAAACGGCCTGTTTCAGACAGAGGCTGAACTGGGGGGCTGCATAAAGGGCCAATATAAGATAAATAAGGAGTTTTGACTGTAAATCATGCCAAGTAGAGCCCCAGAATATAAATATAGACGTGGAAATGTGCAGAATACATCTTCTTTAAGCTCACCAGGAGGGCGTTTAGACTGATCAGAGGGGCAGTTGGGGACATTTGGGCCCCTCGTTTGCTCACTCGATATGATGTTAAAGCTAAAAGAGTAAAAAGCCCCCTCACATGCATGAGTGTGACCTCTATTTGACTTTCTTATCTTTGCTATTTTAGGAAGCGTCAGCTGTTATCAAGGCATGTTTGAACAGAAACAGAATTGGAAATTAAAATTGAGGAAGTTAAACACAAAACTGGGTCAGTTTCTCGACACCTGATTGCTTCGGAAAGTCTGTCATGATTTCATCTCTCTCTCTCTCTCTTTCTCTCTCTCTTTCTCTCTCCATCAGTCGCTCCCTCTAAGGAGATGAAGGCAGGAGGAGGATGTGGAGCCCGGCTGAGGAGCAGCAGTGATGGAAGCAGATACAGCAGGAGAGCAGTTGGCCTCCCTAGTAACTCCTCTTCCTCCTCCCCAGTTCTCTCCAACCCCAAATCAGGTAAAGAAAACCAAACTGTACAGACTGGAGGAGCTAATGCCACGTTCACATCATCAACTCTAGATGGTTGTATGTGCACTGACAACATAACACTATATCCATTCATTTTGGGTTTAACCACTATGAACGACAGGCGGCTGATGTGAGGCGTCCATATTTGCTTGATTTTCAAGAACTTGCATATTACGGAGCACAAAGTCAGATACATCGACGCCTTCAGAAAAGGATTCCCCAGAGTGCTCTTTACAAGTCGAAATTACTCATAATTACGATTACTCCAATATGACGTGAACGTGCTACGACTGTCATGATCTTTTTGTTCACATTTTGATTGACTAGTTGAAAAAGACACTTAGACGGTTTGAGGTTTCTGAGTTTTGTAGGTCTTAAAGGTGCTTCAGATGCTTTTTAAAGCAGCAAAATCTAAAAACTCACATTTCTTTGGATCGTGGACAGTTCAGGAGACACTGTTTAGGTCCTTGTTTGTTTGTTTGTTTGTTTGTTTGTTTGTTTGTTTGTTTGTTTGTTTGTTTGTTTGAAAGTCAGATACAAAGCCCAGCAAGTGGTATGTTCAGACAGTGTCAATGAGATGTCAATCACAGAGTCTAATTATGAATTACATCTGTATCAAAGAGGTGTTGCAATTATAAAGACTGTTACTGTGACTTGTTTGTGGTACTTTCATTAAATATCAGAATTAATTAAGAATTGTTCCATACTGAGATTGAGATGTTCCATTTTTCTTGTTTTTTATGTAAAAGTAGAAGCCAAAATCTAATTTTGAGATCAAAATAATTATCAACAACGTGTAAAACATACAGGTTTAACCATATTGTGTGTATTTTGTGTATTTTTGAGTGTATCATATATGTGTGCGTGTGATCATAATTCTGTTTTGTTTCATTTTTTGCTTACATTGTTGGAAAACCAACCAACCAATTTACTCAATATCCATTTTGACATTTATACTTTTGTTTCATGTTCAGTCCTGAAGAGACCTGTGAGCACGGAGGAGCTGCAAACACCAGGAGGACCTTACATGAAGAAAACATTCACAGTACGTCCACAATTTAACCTTCTTCTAACCATAAACATGTTTCATTAAGTTCAAATTACACGAGAGGAAAGAAAACAGCATCTGAAACTCTCAGCATACACATCTCTTATCTAACATCCTGCAACACGTTCATCTGTTCAAACCTTTTCTGTTGCAAAATATAGTTTAATCACTTTAAATGGGCTTATATTTCAGTGTAGCCATGTTTGCTGCACATAAATGTCTGACAGACCTCCCTGTGTTTCAGATTGTGGGCGATGCAGTGGGTTGGGGGTTTGTGGTGAGAGGAAACAGGCCGTGTCACATCCAGGCTGTGGAGCCCTGCGGCCCAGCTGCTGCTGCAGGGATGAAGGTACAGAAGGCATCTTGGGAAATGTAGTGGTTGAAGAAAATTATTCCCTTGATTGTTTAGAAGGAGAAAGAAATTAGCTATATTTCATAGAGGTTGGCAGTGTTACTACTGACTTCTACAGTTAGCGTTAGAGGACCTGCAGGTTGAATCACTTCTGCACTGGTGGTCGCTACATTTTTTTGAAGCTACATTTCTTTCTGACAGCATTTACAAGAAAAAAAATCCCAGTTTACTATGTTACCACACTGTTAAATATGCTTTGTTAAGTCTATGGATGTCTTCTGGGCAGACTGTGAGATTCAGTACAAACATTATATGCTAAACAGTTTAGTTTTTACAGTTTAGTTTACATCTTCAGGGGCATTGCATAATCTTAAAAAATAATTTTAATAATTAAACTAAGCACACCAGGAAACTGCCGTCAGTATCATCATAAAGATCTACCAGTGAATTTGTTTATGACTCCTAACTAATTAACTTTTCTTATTGCTTCCGTCTCCTCTTAATCTGCAGGTTTGTCAGTTTGTGGTTTCAGTCAACGGTCTAAATGTTCTCAATCTGGACTACCGGACTGTCAGCCACCTAATCCTAACAGGACCCAGAACCGTGGTGATGGAGGTGATGGAGGAGACCGACCATTGAGGAATGAAAGAAATATGGATGTATAAACAGCACAGTAAACAGCTGCCATGTCCAGGGTTTTATAACTGTAACAGTTACTGATATGTGTCTGAGGTTTTTCTATGAGGGACCAAAAACACAAGAATGAAACAGGAGATAACCTCGTTACATGGGAAACATTCTGTTTTGAAGTTGTTATTGAACTGATGGAAAGGCTGACGATTTAACTCAAAGACTAAAACTTGTGCTCAACGGCAGCCACACCTTCTGAATTATGAGCTTGTAAAGTTTTGAAAAGCGTCGGCGTCAGTCTTTAGAGCTGATGAGAAACTCCCAGTAATTGACTCTGGGAAGAGAAGAGAGTCTGTCAGTAGAAAACAAACACAATGTGGCCTTTTGGATAATTGGTTCTCGAGCACATAGTGGTCCAGCGATGACATGTCTATATGTTTTTACACATGTGCTAGATTCATAGCCGTTTTGAAATAATTGGATGTGTCTGATGAGAAAAGACACCATGCGGCCTGCAGCTCCAGCAAGGGTCATTATGACACTTCTGGATAGCACTATACAGAAACTCTGGGAGTTAAGATGCAGTTCCTGTAATCGGCCACTTGATGTCACTAAAATGTATATTTAAGTGAATGGTAGCTCAGAAAAAGCTCAGCTTTCGTTAGCAAGTTTTACTTCTATGAATTTGCCACGTAAAGGCTTAAAGAGACGACTTAAAACTCATCACTTCATGTTTGAAAGAGACTTTTTCTTAAAGGATTTGCCTGGTGCTTTTCTATATTTTTCTTATTGTCAACAAATCTCATGTGCAGATCCAAACCAACAATGAACTGTGTTTATTGTGTGTGTGTATCAAAGCCTGATATATCTTATTCCTCTGTGCCATAGACCTCTGTTGTTGTCCAAAAATGGTTAAAAACACATCAGTGAGCCACACCGCTGTACTGGGTGACATGTTCTTTGTTAGCTTGTTGTGCTACATATCACAACCTGTTGACTTTTCACTAAAGAAAGAAAGAAATTAGCTGTATTTCATAGAGGTTGGCAGTGTTACTACTGACCTCTACAGTTAGCGTTAGAGGAACCGCAGGTTAAATCACTTCTGCACTGGTGGTCGCTACATTTTTTGTAGCTACATTTCTATCTGATAGCATTTAGAAGACAGAATCCCAGTTTAATATGTTACCACACTGTAAAATATGCTTCTTTAAGTCTATGGATGTAAAGTCTTGAGAATTTTACAATTTAGTACAAAGTCAAGAGGTTGTGATATGTAGCACAACAAGCTAGGAAAGCTCTGTAAACAGAACTGTGTTCCTGCACATGCTCAGTGATGTCTGCCTTACATAGAACTACCCTCCAGAGACGGAAAACATGATCGCTGTTATTAGTCTTTGGAGCCGTTTCTAAACAAATTAACGTGACCAAACTCTTCATGACGAAGGAACATGTCACCCAGTGCAGCGTTGTGACTCACTGACATGTTTTTAATAGTTTCTGGACAATAACGGAGGTCTACAGCACACAGGAATAAGGTATATCAGGCTTTGATACACACACAATACTTACATTAGTATATCAGTTCATTGCTGGTTTGGATCCAAACATGAGATTTGTCGACAGTAATAAAAATATAGAAAATCGCCAGCCATATCCTTTAAATATCCTTTAAATAAGGATCTGCCAGGCACAGAAAGACTCTCATGAACTTGGATGACTCACTTATACTAAATGATGATGGACATGAGAAAAATGTTCATATATTTATAAAAAAATAAAAAATAAAAAAAAATCAGTGAAGATGATCAGTTGAAGGTGTTTTCAGACACACCTGCGTTGTGTTGTCTTAGAAACTGATCCTGGAAGTAATTATGTTGTTGAAGTCGCTCCAACAGTTGATGTGGACTTTTAACCCCATGTGCCACCTCACTGCCTCCTTCACACACACAATAACACATTACCTGCATGCATCACAGAGGCATTCACACACACACACACACACACACACACACACACATAGAAACATGTGCCCCTCCCTCGACAGTGTTTACTTTTCCATCGCTCTCTGCGATGTCTGATTCCCAGAAAGGAAGGGAAGACTGTGAGGAAGTGTAAGGGAAGATCAACAACAAGTTAACGAGGGAGCAGACTTGAACTGAAGTGCTTTGTTTTAAAGTCTCTCTTATTGTGTTCCTTTACCTTTTATACTTTTATAACACCTATTTTATGATGGTTTTGTGTTTGTATGTGTGTGAGAGAGAGAGTTTTTGGAATTAATGTGTTGTCAACTCCAGATTTGCTAACACGAGAGAGAGACACAGTGAGTCTCTCAGCTCCTCTTGCATCTTTAATGGTGGTTTTCATAAAGACAGTTAGTGGAATTATGGTTGAATATTGTTTTGAAATACTGGGTACTGATGTCATTGCTGCACGGATTTTCTTTTAAGAAACTGAATATCCTGATTAGAAATAAAAAGTCTCACTTTCCTTGATGTGCACTACAACACATCAAGCAGAGAGTAAGCCTATTAGAGGCTTATCAGTATTTAATGTAGTACTACTTAAACATTGTATGTATTATACTTCTTAATGAGTTGCTTTAAGTCACCCCTTTCTTTTATTTTTTCACCTGTTTTTGTTTTAATTTCATTGTAAAAGTACTTTGGGCTGAATTTCTCATGAGAAAATATGAATAAAATATATATGAAGGCTTGAGCGACTGATTCATTGATTACACATGGACATTCTCTTCTGTCACCTGACATATAGGGAATCCTCCCAGTGATTAACCATCATTCGCTGTTGTAAAAGAGGCCAAAGTTCACTCTGTCAAAAGGTCATGTGTTTAAGAATATAAAGAGTTGCTGTTACATCAGCAGCTTCACATTCAGGTTTTGAAACACTTGAGTTTTGTGTTCAGCTACACCTCCGATGCATCCTGTGCCCGAGGCCAACGTGCACAGGATGCTCCAGCGAGTCAACACCCGCAAACCGTCTGGACCAGCTGGAATCCCAGTCTGTGTGATCAGAGTGCATGCGGCACAGCTGGCAGGTAGGTTCACCAACATTTTTAATCTCTCCTTCTGTGAAGTCCCCTCCACATCCACCATTGTTCCAGTGCTGAAAAAAGCAAAATAACACGCTTAAATGACTGGCGTCCTGTTGCCCTCACTACCATTATTAATAAACGCTTTGAGAGGCATGTTAAGGATCTTATCTGCAGAATGATTCCACCCACACTGGTCCCTCACATATTTGCCTGCCAGCAAAACAGATCTACCAACGACGCCATAACCACGACACTCTGCCCTCACTCACCTGGAGAAGAGAAACACATGCGTCAGAATGCTGTTCTTAGATAACAGTTCAGTATTCGGCACCATGATTCTCTCCAGACTCGACTCCAAGCTCAGGAACTTGAGTCTGACTCCCTGATGGGCTCCAACATCTCTGACCATCAACACAGGGTCCGCCTGGTTCCAACCTGGTGATTAAATTCACAAATGGCATGACAGTCATTGACCTGATCAGCAATGACTACGTGACGGCCTACAGGGGAGAGGTCAACAACCTAACACAGTGGTGCCAGGAGAACAATCTCTCTCTCAACCTCGTCAAGACCAAGGAGCTGATCGTAGACTATAGCAAGGAGAGAGGGCAGCCGGTTCCCACCAACATCAATGGGTCTGCTGTGGAGAGAGTCAGCAGCTTCAAGTTCCTCTGTGTCCACATCACTGAGGACCTCACCTAAGACGAGCACGCCGGCCTTGTGGTGACACAGCAACGCCTCTTTCACCTCAGGCAGCTGAAGAAGTTTGGCATGGTAGAAGATTCTACAGGCTTTTTTACAGAGGCAATACTGAAAGCATCCTCAGTGAGGGCTGTGCAGTCAGCCCAGGACATCAGTGCATATGAGCTTCCCTCCATGGACTGTTTCAGCTGCTACCGTCTGGCAAATGGTATCACAGCCTCAAGGCCCAGACCAGCAGGCCCTGGACAGCTTTTTCCACCAGGCTACCAGGCTTATAAACATTGGACACTGACAGCCTGCATACACATACATGAGCACACACATATGTACATATAGTAATTTATTTATATATTATACGTAGGACACAAGCACATCACATTTTACCTACATACATACATGCACCCATATGTTTTATACTGTTTTTGTTGTTTATACTCTTATCTATCACTATTACTTTTACTGTTTTAAATATTTACATTATTTTCTCCTACTGCATTGTCAAGGAGCTGAAATCTAAGACTTTTACTCACTTAAACTTGTATAATGAGATGTAACAATAAAGAAACTTGAAACTTAACATGCAGTTCACCAACACGGCAGTTTGCAGTTTCACCAGGAGGTGGCAGCACCTGTGTGTGCAGCGTCCCTGCTGCTGGCAGTAATCCAGCATATTCATGGTACTGCTTCTCCACATGACTTTAAACCAACATATTTTTAACCGAAGACGACTGTTTTACTGCTTCTCTTTTCCTTTTTCTAGCTTTCTCTTGGTGTTTGGTCAAATTCTTCACATTCTTCAGACTCAAGACATCTTTTCATTTAAAGCCCTACAGTTGTTAGGAAATTATTCTGATGACTGATCATTTATTTGTTTGTAGACCTCGTGAAACTCAATGCAGTCTTTTAAGTTTTTTAAATCATTTTCTTTTCTACCTTTATTTACTCAGTGAAGTTTCACTGACAGTCTCTCTTCTGCAGGAATGTCTTGACCACATTCACACCTGGAAGCCACCCAGTACAACCACAGTCTAACCTGTTGACCACTGAGCAGCTCCACTGGAGCAGTTGGGGTTAAAGGCCTTGCATGTCAGTAGTGGTGCCCTTGAGCAAGCTTTTTTTTTTCACTTTTTCCCCACCCAGAGTCATCCTGGTCCGGGTATTGTACGAGCTCACTTCTATAATCTTTAGGCCACCACTGCTGCTTTCAGCCCTTAATCCTCAGCATCTGCAGGTCAGATGCTACAGGGGTTTTAAATTCTAGCTTATAAAAAGCTGATGCTGCAGTAACATGTTAGATTTATTGAGGATGCAAGAATATAAAATTAGAGAAAAAATAATGATAGAAACCAGAATTGACATCCATGATTTTGTTTTGTGAAATCTTACAGACACCACTTCAAAACAATTTGCATAATCATCTTAATATCATAATATTATCTTACATTTATGTTTACATTTACATTTAGTCATTTGGCAGACCAGGTACAACAAGTGCAATGAGAAAAAGTGCTAGACAAAAGGTTTGTTTTTATTTGTTTTTAAAGTAAGAAACAAATGGAAGTAGACAAGTGCATAAGAAACACCATAAACAACCAGAGAGTAGTCCAACAGTCAAAGTGCTAAAAAGTAAAAGGGACTCAAAGCGTTGAAGTGTTCATAGCAGAGCTGAGTTTTCAGGCGTTTCATGAATACACCAAGGGAGTCTGCAGACTGTGTGGAGGTGGGTAGCTGCTTCCACCATCATGGAACCACAAATGACGAGTCTGTATTGTGATTTCAGACCACGCAGTTATGGTATTACCAGACATTGTTCATTTGCGGATCTTACAAAACGACTGTAAATCTTTGGGTTGAACTGTTGAACTTGGCTTTCTCCTGCAACTTTCTGTTTGTGAAATACATCCCAAGAGAGACAGAGAATCCCTATCATTACCGTCATTCTCTTTTGTCAACACAGGGAATCCTCCCAGTGACTGATGGTTATCAACCAATTCGTAAAGAAGGTCAAAGTCAAGAGGTCATGTGTAAAGTTCAAGAACATAAACTGCTGGAGCCAAGAATGAGGGGTTACACTAGAGGTCAAGTGGATGACAGTACATGAAAACTGGAATTTTAAAGCAAGTTTGTGAAGCATGAAGGCTTTTTATCAGACAAATTATAAGAGCTCTTGTGCCTCAATCATCACCTCTACTGCTTTGATGCTTTGCTCATGAGCTCCTTGACAGTAGAAACTTGGGGGAGGAGGGTTCACTCCTTACCAATCCCTGCTCTCACTTTCTTTACTTCTTCTGTCATAACCACATCCTCTCAGTGGTAAGTAGGACAGGCCGGTATTCCTGAACATTCCAGGGGATTTTAGAGAATTCCAGCTGAATGGCCTTCCGCTCCGAGCCTGCAGAGACACATTCAACAAGAGCAGAGAAGTAGACCGAATGTGGAGAAGGATTTACCACTTGTATTACAGATCTCCTAGCAACTCTGAGTGCTAATCACAGAGGTTTATTTTAACATTGGCTACATAAAATAGAGAGCCAAAGTCATGACGTCATGTTCGGGCAAACCTCTGTTCAACCAGCTTCTGTAAGTGAGAGTTTACTGTCCATATTTTTAGACAAGTCGGCATCCAGTACAGTACTTCCTATCAGAAGTAAAAACCTTTGTGATTTAAACATGTGGAGTGAACAACACACCGCACTGTTGAGTGAGATTATTGTTTCTTCCAAGGCTGTATTTAGAGTTATTTACATCACAACAAATGTAAATGGATTTTGAAAGGAGGTTTTCTTACTTCTGAAACAGAACTTGGAAGTTCCAGTTTCACTTTGGCTCTCTATAATGTTTAAATCAAGCCTTTATAGAACAAACAACAACAAAGAGATACCTGAAAGGACCGTTGTAGAGTGAATATCAGCAAGACACCATGAACCAACTTGGAGATCAAATGGAAAACATTAAGACACCATCAAAACCCAGTAGAAACAAACATCAGACAATGTAGAAATAAACCTTTATAAACAATCACAAACTACTGTAAACCATAAAACATGAGCAAATGCAAAAGAAACCATTACAAACCAGAATCTAGACAGTGATGGAAACCAGCAGCTACTATCAAATAACCTTTACAGACTGTACATACAAACCACTCGCTACACTGGAATCCATTAGAAACCACTGCAACTCATGATGGAAACCATGCGAACCCATAACAAGCTATTAGAAACCAATACAGCTCATAATAGAGACTATGAAAAACCACGACGATGTAAAAACCAGTGTATCTAGTAATGAGAACCATTAGAAACAGAAATAAACTGCTTGAAAACACAGCTTGAAAGTAGAAACAAAACCAACTCATAACATCAATCAATCAATCAATCAAACTTTATTTATATAGCAACTATGTGGAATACAATTCAAAGTGCTTGGATAGTAAATATAGATAAGAAGATAGAAGACTAATGCACACCAAGATCCAAGTAAAAAACCAAAATGAAAACATGATGACTTAAATGTAAAATGTAATAATAGATTAAAAAGAAAAAGACTTATTAAAACCTACTTTATTGATTGAATAAGACAACAATAAAAGGTTAAAATGGTTAAAATAATAAAAGAATATACAAGCAATAACAGACACACAAAATAAATAGATTAAAAAAAACCAAATAAATAAATAAATCACATAATAATAACACCATAAAATTATAAGATACTACATGAAAGCCGGGATAAACAGTCTATGTTTAAAAATATCAATATATTTTCAGCTCCTCTCTGAAGGTTGTTCCAGCGGCTCAGAGCATAACGGCTAAAAGAAGCATCGCTGAAGGTTTTTTCATTGTGCTTTTTGAAGCAGCTGAAAGAGAAGAACCAAGAGGATCAAACCATTATATGATAGGCCCTAATGAGTTATGATAATTTATAATGTTTTTTTTTTTCTATCTAATGGACACTATCAGGATTCTTCTGATGGTTTCTGGAAAGGTCAAAGCTCTGATCCATTATTGATTTCGCTTATTAAATCAACTTCCATAATGAACAGAAAATGCAAATGAAAAGGTGGAGGAAGGTTAAAGAAGAATTTTATTTAAGCCCTGACACAGCCAGAGAGAGAGACGTGGATGATCATGCAAATAGGGTGAAACACAAGGTTGTGATGATCCTTAAGCAGAACAGCTTTGACTCGTGGTTCATCTAATCATGTGATATCAGTGTGCAGAACGTTGTCCGAAAAATAAGACTTTCTGTTTCTCAAAGTCTTGCAACGCTGTAAAACACTCTCTTAAAAAAATATTGTTCTTTGTTACATTCATACAGAGTAAGAGCTGCAATAAATTTTAATTAATCTGTCCAAATGATAAGTTGTTTGGTCTGTAGAATGTCAGAAAATGATGAAAAATATTGATTATTGTTTCCCAAAGCCCAAGATGACGTCCTCAGATGTCTTGTTTTGTCCCGACCAACAGTCCACAACTCAAAGATATTCAACTTACTCACTTTGAACACTAAAGAAACCAGAAAATATTACATTTAATAATCTCAAACCAGAAAATTTGGACTTTCTTAAAAATGGACTCAAAACGATTAACTAATCATCAAAATAGTGGCGATTAATTTCATTGTTGGCAACTAATTGATGGATCAACTTTGATTGATAGTGTTGCAGCTCTAGAAAGAGTACAACATTTTTTCTGTAACCGAAGAAGAGTTAATCGCAACTTCAAACATTGCACTTTAAATCTAATGATATGATGACAACTGTGCTGCCATTTTGGTCATGATTCTTTAAAAAAAAATAGACACCACTAAATACAATTAAAACAAGAAGATGAAACCTACAGTTTTGTATTCCAGAAACAAAAATTCAACACTCAAGACAGGATATTTCTCTGACAGGACATTTTATTCCCGGCGGCACCTCTTGAATCAATGACAGGGGGTGTTGACATGTTATGATGACAGAGATGAAATGGTGCATGTCGCTGCGGTGGCAGCTGCAGAGCTATGTTTCAGGAATGATTTCAGGAGCTGTAACATCTACAGCGACATCAAATTGTGCTGTGATTGTGGTGGACGGCTCAATGGATGGAATGTAAACAAAAGGCTTCCACAGTGAGTTTGTTCAATCCCAAAGACCAGATGGGAAAAACCTGATATAGAAAGAGCCCTCAAGAAATACCACTGAGGTGCCCTTGAGTAAGGCACTGGTTATACTGGGCAGCTTTCTGAATGAGAAGCAGGTAAGTGCTTATAAACAATGGCGTCAACCCTTGAAACCCTGCAGACGTTCTGCTTCCCTGATCAAGTATCTAATCTGATGTTTAGTTTACAATATTTCCTTTTATACATGACTGTCATTAAAGCACTATAATCGACATTTTTCATAATAACAATTGTATGATCTGTCAGTGTGTAATGTGTTGGTTGTGGCTCGTAGTGATGAACCTACAGAGAATTATCAGAGACTCTGCAGCTCCTCTCGGCTTTACGGAGCTTTATAGTGAGTTTCAGCTCGTTGTTTATCTGTCCGGCTGCAACTTTACTGTTCTGGTTCACTCTCAGCGTCTCATAGCGTCGTTTTCAGAGACAATGCTGTAAAAAGTCACTGTGCACTACCTGCTCAGCCCCAAACGACAAACAGACACAGTTAGCTGTAGACTAGCTGGTGAACATAGTGGAACATTTAGCAGCTAAAGAGCCAGATATTTCCCTCAGGAGTTGGTAGAAAGCAAAAACAGAGCTAAAAGAGAGTGAATATTGGACTTACATTCACCAGGTGGACAGAAACACGACTCCACATGAATGATAATGTTGTTTTGTAACTGCTGGATGTGGAAATAAGCAACTGTTTGCTAACAAGGTCAACATATCAACTGAAAAGTGTTGTGTTCACTACTTGTTTTTGCTGCCCCCAAGTGGCCAAAAAAATACTTAATGCAGGTTTGAATAAGCTCAGGATCTTGTAACAATGGAGTAAAAAGTGTAAAACTACACATTGACACAAAATTTCAGTTCAGCTCAGTTCAATTTTATTTATACAGCACCAAATTATAACAAAAGTTATCTCAGGGCACTTTTCACACAGACCGTACTCAAAGAAAAAACAACACAAAATTACCAACATCTATCTTCAAAACTAATTTTCTGACAGAAGCTGTTTTTATAAAATCAACAAAGCAAAATAACTTTAAGTACTCCAGTATTTTTTGCAAAAAATGCAGAGTTTTTGGAAGGTGTACTTTTATCAGTTTTGGCAGAGTCACTTTTTCTGTTAATCTTTGCATCTTCCAAACTGTTGTATTATTCCTTTAACACCTGTGTTATAGATCCTGATCGTTTCTTGGGAGACATGACCAAATTGTACAACAAGTATCCCAAAATATTCCTGAGAAAAAGATGGATTAAGTCAGACACACAATATATTATATATGTGTCCTGTTTGCTGTTAATGTACAGTACAAATGTTTCTGTGTTGCAACAGATCCTGACACTTACTGCAACAGTTTGTGGATCACTTTTCATGTACTACCTCCTACTGGCAAAACCAGGGACCAACACCTACCTGTGTGGGAAAATCTACCTTTAAGATCTTTGTAGCAGAGGCTGCATGGGCTCCACTTTGTCACTATCTAGAGGCAATTCACCATGTGACAGATAATTGAACGAAGTGCTTGCTATGGAGGAGCACTTGAAGAGAACATAAACCTCATGACTGAGCTCATTAAATTCAGCTGGGTTTTACTGCTCCAGCAACATGAACCTGCATAATGCAATACAGATGGATAATAGAATAAGATATTAATGACTTGCTCAAAAACTTCCAACTTAACAGTGTGGAAAACCATGTCTGACTTTAATAGCTGCCATAAATTTGCCCCATCCTACCTTTAATTGTTAGGAAAATTAATGCTACAGCAGGACTCCTTATATATATGATCCAACATAAAACGATTTGTTTATACAATAAACTGAAGGAATCAAAGAAATAAAATTCTTCAGGTTTGATTATGTAAGATAACTTAATGGCTAAAAAGATTAAATGGTCCTTTGAAAAAGAAATTTAATTGAATTTTGCAGTTCAGTCAGTTCATTTGTGGCTACTCACTGTCAGTGAAGCATTATCCCAGTATCCCATCACTGAATAATAAAGTCTCAGCTCTCTGGTTTATTAATATGGGAGAAGAGACTCTTTTTATATATTCACAAATTAAGGGTTTGGTTGCCAAAAAATGTGTCCACTGTGAGAGAGAGAAGATACTGGAAGCAGACACTGGGAGAGAAGAGTCTAAAAATTTAAAAACATGGTTCATTTAGACCTTTAAAGGGGACACATCGTGCATATTTCCAGGTTTATATTTTTATTCTGGGGCTCTACTGGAATATCTTTGCATGACTTACACTTAAACAAGACAAGGTCAAAACCAGGTATATGGCTGGACCATGTATGAAATGCTAGAGGGCTTTTAATTTGAAACAAGGGATAGAGGAAGTGGCGACACGTGGCGACCGAGCCTCCAGGAAGTGCACCAGTTCAAAGTAGGTCTATCTGCAGACTCGCAGTATCTATGTGACACACCTACTTGGTTCAGTTTAGGCAGGAGCAGTGAGGGGTCGGGGGGGGTGTCATGTAGCATGCCATTACCATGACAACATCAGGGGGGCGGTGCAGTGCAGTACAGCAGGTGTGTCGTGTAGGTGTGCAAGACTGCAGATCGACCTTTTTACAGCTAGAGGTCACAGTAAATTATGTCATGAGTCTGTAATAATAATCCAAACAGTTGTGTAGCTTAATAAAGTACAATTAAATGTAATATAGACTGATCTGTTCATTTTAATACATATATATTTATGTAAATGTGGTTGATATGTCCACATATAGAGCCCCATGGCTGAACATGAAGCTTCACTTTACATTCAGATAAACTAATGTGGCAGCTACAACTGTTAGATTTCATCTGTGAGACCAACATTTATCTTCCAAAAGGAATTATATCATATATTAAAATGCTGCAGAGACATTAGAGCCAGCGGTAAATCACCAAAGAGCTGCATAGATCATGTTTTCCCCACCAGGATGACGACATGTTGACCGGCCGATCATCTCAGGAGTCGAGCTGCTGGCGGCTCAGACGACGCAGGTTTCAACCGTCCAGCAGCTCCTCACATCTCTGAAAAAGTCGGAGCAAATTTGTTTTATTGTTTTACAAATACTTATAATTTTTGCCATAAAACACTTTATAATGCATTATAATTCTTCTTCTTCTTCTTCTTCTTCTTCTTTTTCTTCTTCTTCTTCTTCTTCTACTAATTGTCCTTTTGGTCAAAAATCAGCCCAAAAAATATGATTCAATACTTTTTCTGATATTAAAATTCATCAATACACTCATGTCATACACCAGTTTCATGCTACTGTAGCTACACTTTGAATTTACTTCATGAAATACTGTATTTGTCACTGGCTTTAAGGATTATTGGGGCACATTTGACTGTAAAAAAAAGCAACAAAATCTTTGGATTCTTGTCGAGGATAAACTGTTTATTCAAGCTGCAGTTTTGGGAGCCATGAAACTCAAACTCTGAAGGGAACACACATAATTTCATTGTTTAATATTCATGATTATGATAATACAGAGGAAACTTCAGAGACCTCTGATTCTACTCTCGGTTAACAGGCTACATGGTCAGCAAACAAACTCATAATAACTGCGGTGCGGAGAAGCTGCCCGCCTCACCTTCAGTAGACAGAAGCCCATTATTCATCCAAGGCTCTGTGCTATCTGAGAGATAACAGCTGCACATCCAAAGCTGCAGCTCTGAGTGGAAGTTACTATCTAAAGGAATTCAAGGCCCATAGAATTACACTGCTGGTGAAACAAACACATTGTAATTAAAGGCAAATTATGGTCAAAGCATTTCGGTCTTTGTGTTTACACCACATAGTGAAAGTTTTTTTTTTTAACCCACATGAAGGTATAAACAGGGAAAAAGCACACAGAACTGAATATAGCTGGTCTGCTTTCATCTTTAAAATCACGTCTCAAAACTTAAAAAAAGCCTTTATTTAATTTATACCATACTATTTTATTGTCTTATCTGTTTTCTTACTACTTTTTTAAAAGAAAAATCTTATTCTAAGGTTTGTTTTTTGCTCCATTTTATTTTAATTGTCTGATTTTACTGCCGACTTGTAATACTCATGTGTTTTAACCATGTAAAGCACTTTGTAGCTTTATTTTGAAAATGATTATTATTTGGGATACATTCATATATTGAAACAAAATGAAGAGGGATTTGATTTGTGCAGATTTAGATTTTAAAGAAAAATATTTTTAAGCATTTCAATCCACTGATACTGTGTTTTTATTCTCCACTATGAGCCTGTGTAACCATCTCCATGTACGGGAGGGAAAGTTGTCTTTCTAACAATTATATGTTGTTTTTTTCTCTCATAATTCTCACTTTTAGTTCATACAGTAAACCACCTGCCCAGAACTGAAAGAGGTATATTAACATATTAAATATCCCCACCAGACATTTATTAAGACATAAAAATACTCTGCTTGGAACTCGTCTTAAAATTACATCCACTCCTTCTCCCTCAGAATCTATGAATATGCAAATATATCTCATTAACTGCTGGACACAGGATGTCTCCTTTCACTTTAAAGTCCATTTTCAGTCTATGTGAAGCTTTAAGCTTCCACATCACACTTGTATAAGTTGAATATTGGACCAAGATCAGCTTTCAAACTAGTTGTGATGTCACAGATCCTGCTCGCTTAAAATCAGTTTGTCAATGGACACAGAGAAACTTTCCACTTCCAATAGATGAATGTGAAAACGGTCTTCTAGTGTCAAACTTTGCACATACATCATTCTGCACAGTAAAGTTCAAACATTCAACTGTAGGAACAAAAAGAAAAACTGACTTTTGAGTGGAGGGGGACTTTAACAGGAGCCCTGGAGAGTCATACAGCACACATAGCCAGAGGTCACAGAAATACACATTTTGTCCCTGCCAGCCACTCAACCTGGCTACCGCTCAAACACATTTTTCTGCTGCCTCGCCTCACATTAAACCAGGTAAAAGGAATGAATAGCTGCAGGGGTGGATGGTGAATGAAGCGGGAAACACCCATCAGTCCTCTGCAAGTCTCAACTGAGAGGGAAGCAAAGTAGCAGCGTTAAGCTGGATGGTGACAGACACAGAGAGACAGGAAGAAGGGCTATTCTGCCTTCAAATTAAGAGAAATCTGTCATGTACACATGTACACTGAATGTACACTCAGCAAGCACTTTATTAGGAACACCTGAGCAATCTAATGCAATACAAAACAATAACTCTACAATGAATCCTACTTTTATGAAGCTTATTTTAAATTTTAGTTGAATATTAGTTCCTAATATTTGTCATCTGAACAAATTTGGTCTTTTTTAAATTATTGTATGTAATATTTTATAGCAGTTGGTTGATCTTATATTGAAGAAGACACTTGAAATGCTAAATTTAAAAATCTCCCAGCAAATAAAGGGCAGTGATACACACTTTCTACAAAGAAATAAAAAACAGATTAATTTAAAGTTCTGTTTACAGTCCAACACCACTAACAGATACACCAAGAAGTTATAAAACTTTCCAGGTATGTGTCTTGGTGTCCTTTTGTTTACCAAATGAATCCAAAATGGTTAAAATGCACTTTACAGTTTTGTGGAAGTGGAGGATAAATTGCTATAATAAACCAAAACATATCAAAACATTTCACAACCAGTTACACCATTTGCCTGAGTTCAGGTGCATTGGGCTCAGGTGTTAACCATCTCCTGGTTTACAGCAATCTGTGACTGTGAAATAATGATGTGCTGCTCTACAAATAACAACAAAAACAATGAAAAGCTGCTGTTCATCCTCTATGATACCACAATAGACAAAAATAATCTTTATGTTTGTCTCTCAAGCGTCTCTGCTTATTAGTACTGATTCAATACAATCTATATTATCTATACTACAGTATAAGTAAAACTGGTGACCATAGATTAAACCTAAAGGACTGTTACATTGTCCGGGAGAGTCCTGTGTTTGTGTGTTAAGTGACATTGAAGATATAATTTAAAGAAAAAAAAATAAAATAAAAATAAAACAGGAATACAGAATAGGGGAAAATACTAAAACCAAGCAAGTCTCCCACTTCACACCTCTAATATCTAAAGGTGAGATTTATGTTTTATAGGAAGTGTTTTCAAACAGGAAATTTCAGACTTACAAAAGAAAAGACTTCAAGGATGAGGACTAACCTGTAGTTGAGTTAAACTGTAGCAGGTTGGGCTAAAAACAGTCAATTTGGAACACTGATAAAACTCAAAACAAAAAAATATTGTATAAAAATTATAAACAATATCAAAAACAATAATAAACAGCATGGCTTTTTTCTCTTAACCTTGAATTTTTCTTTTTAACCTTGTTTTAGGCTAATGTCTGAAGGTCAGTTAGCTTTAATGTAGCTCCTACATAGCTAACTTTGGCTAACGTAAAGGGTAACATTTATTTACGCTAGCAGAACATTAACTAACATTAAGCTAGGCTATCTTAACTCTGACATGTTAGCGAATATTTTCTCAATCAAGAAAACAAATGTTTGACTTATTGAACTCTTTGAGAAGTTGCTGAATGTCAGAAGTTCATGGACATTAACATATTACAGAAATGGTGCTGGTAGTGTGAAGTGCATAATGTTAGGTGACATTTATTGGGAACCTCCAGCCTCGGTAAAAATGCCGTTTTTAGAGTTTCAGCATTCTTCACAGATGGTTTTAATATTGATATATTAACTAATAGCTGATTTCTGTACACATTTTACAAAGACTGTTATGGGGAAGCGGGCTGGATAAAGGAAGAGCATCACATTGGGTAGAAATGGTTCGGATAAGAACAGGAATAGCAAATATTTCATTTAAAAAATGAAGATGATTTGATGATTCATCCACTACAATGTGGCAGTCAGTAGGGACTTTATTGTGAAGCGTGTGACCGGTAGTCTCATGCTGTGTAACGTGTGTCGAGGTCGACAGATTGAGCGGGGAGTTGGTGAACAGAGTGGATCAGAGTCGCTTTGGGGACTAGTGAGCTGCTCCTACAGCTGGCCGGAGGAGAGCTGCGGAGCCTGGAAACATATGATCTGAGAAGGTACGACTGCTCTATATTCACACACTGCACACATCTCCAAAAAAAACAAACAAACAAACAGCATTTAAAGATCCGCGGATCCTTTTATCCGCACCTCACCTCACCTCGCTCTGCGCACAGTTTTGCTGATTATTGCGCAACGTGCAGATCTCACCTGTGCTTATTTCAATTAACGAAAAACTTCCGCTGCTTTTATTTACTCTAAACAGAAAGTGGTTTGTTGATGTAATATATCATTTTTCTCCATGCAACATTGGGTGGCTGTGCGTTCTTTTAGTGCGCAACTATGCTTATTACTGTATGTACAGTTCCTCATGGGGAGTTTGATTGATCAGGTAGATGCAAAGACATAATCCCTAAAGCGATCTTTAGTGATGCCACGAAGCAAGTTAGAAGCGTGCAATAGTGTCACAACAAGGCTTTAAACTATTTAGAGGCTGATACTCTATAAATTCAATTTGAATTGGACATAAATTTGATGTTTTAATGTCTCCCTAAACTCAATACAGTGAGCCACAGTCATGCTGTAAGTCCCTGAGGGAACATTTCATGGATATTGAAGTGATTTTTCTTAAGGTACACTGAGGCAGGGCTGCTGTCAACATACCTATAATCCTAAATCTGCTTTTATTATCACAAGCACACCCTGTCTAAATACCAGCATGGTGAAAATACCACGTAGTAGGTGTCAGTCATATCAATACATTATTAAAAAACGCCTGAAGCTGAAAGTTTGCTGCAGCACTAAAAGAAGGTGGTACAATTCTAAATCTTTACAGCTGCAGAGTCTTGACTGAGACACGAAAGGTCCATGTGTGCCACTGATCAAAAACAGTCCTCCGGTTAAAAAAAAACACCTCTTTATGCATCTCTTTTATTAGTATTGTTTGTATTGTTTCTTGGACAAGTTTAAGTGAAAACAGTTGCAGTTACAGGTGACAGCTGTGTTACCTGCCGCACCTTCATCCTTGTGCAGGGAGAAATGTGCTTTGATGCAGCGCTGATGGCTGGCATGCATACGTGACAGTGATTGTACTCTTTTTTTTTTTCTTTTTTTTTACTCACTTTCTTACAGTCAGTACTTTATACAGCATGCTTTATATAGCTTCATAGTGTCCAAATATGGCACAAAACTGTGTCATTATAACTTAATATTACATACAAAAAGGACTATTTGTAAAATTTGAAAGCTTATCTAAGGAGGGATCATATAAATCTGTAAATCTGGAAGACATTTGATGGGAGGAACAGTGGGTTGGGGTAGTTGAAAGTATGCGATGGTCTAATGGAAAGTGACATTGTCCGTAGGGGTGGCATTCCTACTAGAGATGAATTTTTATTCATATCTCCATTGACAAGTTTGAAGAAAAGAAATCAAATCTATTCCAGCACAGTTAATGAAATCACAGGTCTTTTTTGATAAATAGATATGTTCAACAATGAAATACAAGCTATTATTCTTAAAAAGTACTGTAAAATGTAATGTTTTAAACTGGCCAAAGATACTGTAGTCATATCACAATTAGATATATCAGAATTAGATGTGGATCATGATCCACAATCTTATCACATTTCTTTTTCATGTCGGTTTTTAAGACTATTTTGCAAGTTACTGAACAGTGCTCAAGATTCAAGATTCAAAAACTTTTACTGTCTATCACATAATGAAAGAAATGTCTTAGGTGAGGGGCTCACAAACAACATAAAAACATACACCCATGAAAGATTCACATAAAATTACATTAAAACACAAACAGTTCCTTAAATAAATAAGAGCAGGTGTGCAAAGCTGCATTAAAAAGTAGTGACAGTTTATTTGGCCTTTGTTAAAATGGATATTACAGGAGGAAACCAAACTAATTTCACAGCTAAAAACTTTAACATTGGTGTGTCGTTTTGGAGAACTACCAGGATGTGCACTGTTAAAAAAAAGGCACCAACACCTGAGTACACCTGAGCTGACGCTATCATGCTAGCTTGCAGCATGACAGAAGTTAGTGCTACCAGTTAGCAGGCGAGCTAACCGCTAAACGGTGGTGTTTACCTGCAGCCCAGCTGTCAGTTTAACGTGATGTGCAGCAGCTGAGCTTCCTAGCAGGACATTAAAACTGCTGCAGATTTCACAAACTACCAAGCATCAAATCTGTGAGCTGACTGGTGAGCTGGTGATGATACTGTTAAAAGCAAACAGTTTGAGCTCCTGATGTGAACCCTGCAGATAATTTGCTCTGCTGTGAGCTTGTTTTTACCCCAAATCCTTGTTGCTGGAGGTCATTTTGTAGATTGTAGATTGTAAAATGTGGTACAAGGCGATCACCACATTGGTGCTGTTACCCGTTAGCCTCCTGCTAGCAGACTGCAGGATTTTATTAATGGGTTACATTAAAAAACAAACAACAAAAAACCAAACTGGATACCATGTGCACTGTAGCACAATACTGACGATCTCTCTATAAAGGCAGATCGTTGAGACATTTGAATCGTTCACCATCTAATATCGTCATATCGTCACACCTCTATACTGTAGAGATTCAAATCTAACTGGCATTATTGTGACAGGTAGTCTTGTTTGTGGTTGCACAACAATGAAGGATAACATGATTGTTAAAACAGCACAGTTTAAATCCCTTGTCCTTTCTCCCTTTCTCCTACATCCTCCCTTTTCTTCACCCGCTCCTCCCTTCACCTCCCTCCTCACCTCCCCCCTTTGACTTCTCTGACTTTCCTTGTCTCATCTCCTCTTCCTCCTCCTGTTTTTTTTTCCTCACTCCCTCTTTTCCTCTTGTCTTTTCTACCTTTCTTCACACCTCCTGTCCTCCCTCTCCCTCTTATCATTCCTCACTCCTCTCTCCCTCTCAGGTGTGTCGTGTCCTCCTGTCCGCCGGTATCAGGATGCAGTTCTCAGTCAGACTGAGCCTCTGCCTGCTCGGCTTTGTTCTCGTTTCTCTGTTCCCTCAGCCAGCGCAGGGCCAAGGTAAGTACCTCCTACATCGTGCTTTCCACTCAAGGGCCAACAGGGTCAACATGGCCGACAGGAGGCTCAGCACACAGCCACACGGGGCCCAAATACGACCAGTAGTGCTAACCCTGGTGTTCCACAATGGACAAACCAGAACTTTCAACCCCAATGCGAAATTGTTAGGACTTCCCACTATGGCACCATATATAGTAGGTAGAAACTGGACTAGCTAATGCTGCCCTTAAATGAGAGATATGAGTGCTGCCAAGTGCCATGTGGGAATACTAGGACTTCCCACATTGCCAACAGCTTCCTCATTGAAGATTAAGTGATCATTTGATGATGATGAACGTTTTCTTCAGCACAGTTTGCTTTAAAAAAAAAAAAAAACAAACTGGAGCCAAACAAGGCTTTCTACAGAACAGAGCCAACAGGGCTTCTCAGAGCTTTCCAGGATCCAGTGAAGGAAAGTAAGTACATTTACTCAAATACTGTACTTAAGTACAAATTTGAGTTCCTTCTACTTTACTTGAGTATAAACTTTTTCTGCTGCTTTATACTTCTGCTCCACTACAATTCAGAGGAAAATATCATACTGTTTACTCTTTTTACTACATTTATTTGACATCTTTTGTTCCTTGTTTCTTTACAGACTAAGATTTTGCATAAAACAACATAAGCATGTTTTAATCGGATGGTTTCATTTAAATTATGTTTCACAAAAAGGCTTCACAAAAAAAGAGAGAAAAGTCAAATATAAGTATAACTATGTTTTCACCTCTTTCCCATCCTATTAATTATCTCCTCTTAGATTTATCTTTTCATCCTCTGCTGGGGGCCCAATCCAGAGGTTTGGGCACCACTGGACTAGACTATCTAACTGTATATAAGAAGTTAAAACTAGCTTCACCTTAAGCAGCTACAACTGTAAAACGCTGCTTGCACAGGAGTTTGATGCTTGATGCATCAGTATAAACAGTCCAGTAATGTCATATAAAAATAATATGTCAGTTATAAGTATTTTTACTTTTGATACTTTAAGTATATTTTACTGATAATACTTCTTTACTTTAATTTAAGTAGGATTTTGAAAGCAAGACTCATGATGGATTATTTTTAAATTGTTTTATTGGAACTGAGAGCTTCTTCCAGCACTGCCAGAACCGAACAAGTGCCACAGTCGTTCCCTCATTTGAAAAATTAACTGGTTGTTTCCATAATCTTTTTCCATAATAATAAATAAATAAACAGATTTCTGGCTAAGTGTGGCCCTTCAGTGGAAATGCAGTTATCATCATTTGCACCCGCTATGTTATTCATCAGGTTGAATTATGACTTTCATTGTGTGTATCAGTTTTGATGTGTTTCTTTTGTTTTGACTGGTTCTTTTAATGTGCAATCACCCACATGTGTCTCAAAGGGAAAAGTCTTGATACTGAATTCATAACAAGGAATCGTGTTTTACTGTCAGCTAGACAAACATGTACTGTGACTTAGGGCTGTGTGATATGACGATATATTTGCGTTGTGTCGCAAATCACACTCTTTACAGCAATATTTTTTGTCATTTGGAGGCTGTCCATCTTTTATGCTGATTACATGAATAAATTACTCTTCTTGAGTACTTCGCCTGGTTCACTGTTTCTCCTCTGCTCCGCTGTGTGTGCAGCACACACACAGAGGAGAGTAGGGCGGCCATAAATGACAGCAGAGACTAAGTTTATTTATGTCGTTTACCTAATTTATGTGCACTCGTTTCATTTCATCTCAGTGTGAGAGTCTCTACTGCATTCTTCTTTCATTTATGGTCGCGCTACTCTCCTCTGCTCTCTGTGTTTCACCGCGGGTGGGGCTGCACACAGCGCAGCAGAGGAGAGGCAGCGAACCAGGTCAAGTACTCGAGTTTACGACAACTACACTCGTTACATTACTTGTGCAATAAAAGCTTTGTGAGTAAAAAGCCAAGAAGAGTAATTTAATGCACGCAATAGAATTTACAGAAAATGTGCTATATCATGAGATATATCGTTATTGGGATATAAAATGACCTATATCGGGATATGAGATTTCGGTTGTATCACACGGCCCTACTGTGGCACGTTCTGTCACCTCTGTAATTAATCCACACGTGTCTAATGTGTTTATTTATTTGGGGGACTGTGTGAAGAGCTTTCTACTGACAGATTTTGTTGTAACCCAGGTTGAAGATGTGAGATCCTCTACAAGCCCCCAATCTTTTGATACTGATAAACATTGGGGCTAATCTTGTGTACTAACTTTGCGTGAAGCAGTTACATTCAACACATACAGTATGTTTATTTAACAGCATTGTTCTGTTTTACTACAGCGCCTCACTGTCTGTAAAACAAGAGCTCTTCATATAATTGTGTTTTCTCATTTTTTCCGATGTGCTGACATCATCTCTTACCCCATTAACTTACTCTGCAATTAACATATAACTTCATTTATTACTTCATTAACAGACAGATGAGTCTCCTCAACACCATTATCATCCATTAACAATCTTATGCACTCCCTTTTACCGAGGAGACCTTTCACTTCCTTAAAGGAGCATCTGACCATGAATGCAAATGATGGATTGATATTCATGGAGTGTCTCCAATTAACCGTCTTATTATACAGAAGACCTGACCATGGATTTAAGTTTAGGCTACGTGTTTGTATCTGTTTTTAATCTCGCAGGTTGGGTGTCTCATCCGGTATGTGAATGTCTAAAATAAGGACCACACTAAAAGATCAATGTTTTGTTTTGAGCACATTTAAGTACTTAATGCTGCACCCGAACAGATTTAGCATCCGCCAACTTTCAGAGTTTGTTGGCAGTGTTGAACCTAAAACAGGACGAAACCTGCTCAGCACTGTGGGGTAAAACTAAAGCCAGTTGACATGGTGCTGTAACCACAAAGTCTGTTTATAATCTGGATAACTCTACCTAAGGTGCTTGTCAGTGAGCGATTACCCCTGTGTCTGCTGCCCAGTGTTGATTGGTTGGCAGCAGATCACAACTCTGCTGCTGCTGTTACCTGTGCAGATCCAACCTTTACCATGAACGCTGTGTTTCTGCACAGGAGCCACTCATGAAAAACTGCTTTATAGCACTGCTGGGAGTCAGAAACTCCACAGGGTGCCATTAACAGAGCAATCTGTTACAAAAATTACATTGTGTTGGCAAACGCAATTGCTGCCAAGATGTTCATAGGCTACATTTTGTCTATCGAATTAAGTGTTATATGTCTTGCAGAATGCTATTTGTTAAGGACACCCAACACACATCAGGATCAGTTTAGGGTTCAGTATCTTGCCCTTCAACAAATACTTTAGCCATCAAATTGTCCTTGTTGTCCCTGATATGGGAGTTATTACTTTTTATTTAAATTATAGTGATATAGTTTTGAATTTCAGGCGTTTATTGTTAGCTTTATGCTAAATGTCTTATGCTTCTTTATGTTAATTTGTCTTTTAACATGTTGGGACCATGTTGGAAAGTGTTTTCACTAAACATTTTATCCCTTAGATTCTGTTTTTGTGTCTGTAATCCATAAATAAATCATTATGTTTCTGCACAGGAGGCACGTTCCTCCTCGTGCACATCCATGAGACACACAAAATGGGGACCCACTCATAAAAAACTGCTTCATAGCACCACTGGAAGTCAGAAACTCCGCAGGGTGCCTTTAACAGAGCAATCTGTTAAAAAAACGAAATTGTTTTCCCAATTATATTGTGTTGGCAAACGCAATTGCTGCCAAGATGTCCATAGACTACATTTTTTCTATCGAATTAAGCGTTACATTTACAGATCGCATGAATGCTGAGGTTGGAGGTCGGGATGGATGGCGGGCGCACAAGATGCAGGACTCTTTGGTTAAGGTTGGTGACAGATCAGTTGGTGAAAGATTCAAGTCATTGCAGATTTGTTTTCTGCATTAAACCAAGACCAAGATCTTTCTCTAACCTTAACCAAGTGCTGCCAGAGTCTAGACATAACCATAAAAAGATTAATATTGCTGTACTTTCTACTGGCGGATATTATGCTGCAAGATGAGATATTGTGGCAGGAAAAAAAAAAAAGAAATTGTTACTTGACATTTCACTTAGCTTAACAATTTCTCGTATTTTTTTCCCAACATGAATGAGAAAATGTAATTTCGCCAGCATTACGATTCTAGCAAAACATATTTGCTGTTTATGCCACGGTTGAGCAGACTGTCAAAATAACATAATTAATCTATCAAATGTTATTATTTCAGTGTTCTCTGGCCCATACTAGATAATTCAAATTCAAAGCAGATGTTGTACCAAGCCCTATTTTTTAAAATCAACATCTTTTCTACACTGGTGTGATATAGCTGAGTCAGAGTACTAATCATTAAAATCAGGTCATGTACTGTTTTCCTCAGGCAAAAGTCCAAATAGCGGTTCGAGTAGACAAATGTTGCGGTCGCCACCTATCGATGTTTCCACTAGGTGTCTGAAAGCAGCTTTAATGAGGCTTGTCTGAACTTGGAAAAAACAGTTTGGCTAACCAAGAGAATGGCTCTGTCACAATAAGAGCACTTGCTTGACCAGACTGTGTGTAAGGAGGAAAGCAACCACAGCATTCCTCAGCGAAGAGGACATAGTGAACTAGCCTTGACTACAGCAGTGACCCAGGAAGAACTGAGGGAGTTATGGACAGCTTGGAGAGCTTCCATCGGGCTTCAGCACCGCGGCGTGTTGTTAGTTACAGAGGAGTCAGATAAAGACAGGGACATAAAATAATAGCTAAACTTTCTTTTTCCATTTTTGGGTTTCTGTTTGCTACGTTTCCTTGTGCCAAAGAGAAAAGTGAGTGAGGGCTGGTATTTAGTAATTACTTAGTCAAGTTTCTAAATAACCCTCAAACCAACACCTGTCACAAAATCCCCCTATTTAAAAGGTGAAAGGTCAAAGAATGACTTCCAGGCTAAGCTCAACCTTTTGTGAAGGCTGCTCATGTTTTCCTTGCCTGCAGAGATAATGGAAGAAGTGTCTGCAGGTTTTTGTGCCTCGGAGGGGGAAACAGAAGAGGGGAATGTGGTCAGATGTCAGCGTTGATGTTCAGTGGTACCTTTTTCTGGGTCACATCTTTTTTGTGCAGAGATTCCAACTGAATAAGAGGCAAAGGAGGAGATTTAATAAACATAAATGCATCTCCACACTCTTAAAGCTTTAGCTCGAGTTTTTTGTGGAAGAACAGCACAAACCTGACCCCAATGGCTCCCAATAAAATATACAGTGTGTGCAGTACAATGTAGTTATTACAATGATTTGTGAAATTTTAATGCGATAATGACTTATTGGTGTTGAATGCTCTGTCTGTCTTTAAGATAGCCTGCTCTCGGCAATGTCAACATGGGTCTTAAGTTCTTTTGTAAAAGACCAGTTTGCAAACTGAAAATTATCTTCCTTTTATAGCTCCTTTCAAAGCTTCCTGCTCACAGACAAAAGTTTTCTCTGCTCAGCTCAGCAGCATCCCTTCACCTAATAACGCTCCCCCCTCCCTCCCCCGCTCCCCAATTCGCTTGCTCTCGTTGAGAATTTAAAACGCACTTGCATTTCTGACTTTCTGCACGACTCCCCCGTGGGTGTGACGGACACCTCCCAACCCTCGGCGGCAGTCGGCCGGGGCTGTTTGCACAAGATTCTCCATGAAAAATAGATGAGAATTAAGTTCCCATCTCTACAGGCGAGGCCTTTTTGTCTTTGCCAGGCTGTTTGCTCGGCATCCAATACTTGTCTCTGCGTGAGAATACAATCTCACGGAGAAGATGCATGGCGTGTGTGTGTTTATATATCTGTGTGTGTTTGTGTGTGTGTGGAGCTGCTGCAAAGGAACCGGCAGGTTTTTCTTTAGAGGCGTGAGAGAGAAAAAAAAACAACCAGCAAAGCTACATGGAATAAAGCGCATAGATATTTTTATGTGCATACAGAATACACTTGCTTCCAGTGGCGGGCAAATATACATATTTCATGCAAACACATGAACACGCAGGTGGAACTCACACTGGTACACACACCAAGACTCAAAAACATTTCGACTACACTACAAACAGAAAAGGTGCGAAATCTGCTTCTCAAATCATGTGGGATTTGAGCGGCGCTCTCCAGACGAGAGAATGTCCTTTGTTTCCCGAGACACAGAGCTAAACCCTGAGCCGAAATCCCATGCAACCCTCACTCTCATCCCCCAGGTTGGTGAGATAATTGCTACAGTATTCCTTATGTGTGTTTGTATATAAATATATTTGCCTGTTGTTGAATGCGGCCGGCTTCACATTCTCTCTCTCTCCGTTGAAAATCAGGATTATCCTTCCTGTGCTGAACTGAAGTTTCTTTGCATACCTACATAGTAGTTTTCTGACACGCACAAAGAGGCGGTTCACCCGAAATTGCTGCAGAAGTGTTTGGCAATAGGTCTTATCGGATTGACTAAATCTTGTATTGTGGGGAAAAGATGCAGACAGCTCTTCCACATTAAATGTTATCACCACGTGTCATATAGAGAGACAACACGTGTGCATTTTTGTCTCAAACAGACACACAAAAATTTTTAAAAATTCCTTCTAAAAGGTGCATTTTCTAAATAATCAATATGTTTTTTCTTGTTGTTTTGTTTTGGGTGAACCATCCCTTTAAGCCTCCAGAGCGTCAGAGCTCTCTAAAAGGCGTCAATCACAGTGTAGGTATTTAAAGAAGTCGGCGGCAGCAGATGGCTTACCTCATAATGAGGACACAAACACAGGAAAGAGTTTGTGGGTTTTTATATTATATTTTCCACCCGCTGGCTTTTTCTTCACTTTTTTTATTTCATAGTTAACCAAATCAGATCGGGGAATGTGTTGTGAATAGATATACATATTTATTATTTGGGATTTGGCTCTGACGGTGTGAAAACGATGGAGGGGGGGGGGTATGTGGCTGTTGACCCTGGAAATGTGTTTTTTGGCATCACAGTGCTTTACAATGGCCTTATTCCAGTGTTTTAAGCAGCGGCGTCTTAATGTTGAAAACACAACAACACCGTTTAGGAGCTCAGTGAAATGTGATCACACTTCTCGTGCAGAATAACAGTATTATTGAGCATTCATACACAGGGTCAAGGCCATTGTAAATTGGATATTTTGTAGATGAGTTTGGATTTAGCCTGTGTTGTGTAGTACATCTAGACACTCCTGCTGAGGACAGGAGAGGAATAGTACACAGATGCTATTCCAGTGCTTTTCCCTTTGGTGCCCCTTCTGTCTCTTTCTCTCCTTTGCGGTTAAAAAGAAAAAAGTCACATTCACTCCTTTTTCTCGTCGTCCTCTCGCCCCCCCTCTGACGACAATTTCAAAAGCGCAGAAAGAAAAAGAATGGAATGAAAATGAGATTAGGACAAGGGGAGGGATAAGATAGGAAAGGAAAGACAGAGGAGACGGAGACATAGAGAGAGTGTGAGCTTGTGAAAATGATTACAAGGGAAGGTTAGAGAGAGAGAAAAGTAAAAGGGGGGGGGGGGTAGGCCTGCAGGCGGCTGTCAGGGCCAACAACTAATCAGGATGAGAGGCAGGGGCGTCGCTTTGATGCAAGACGGTAAGTGGAACAGAGAAGAAGACCTGTCTTATACCCACAGCGACAAGCACAATGAGGCCTCTCGTCAGTACGCGGGGAAAAGACGAGGAAGAGGAGGACAATGGGACTTTTTTTGCTTTTTAATGTGACATCTGTGCAAGCTAATCTCTCTGATGTGTATCCTCCCACTTGGATGAGATACAGTGTTTTTTTTTTGTTTATTATTTCCCTTTCTTAATTGTTAACAACACAGATGGAGCGACTGCCGCCGTAACTCTGGAGGGAGTTCAGTCTAACTTAACTCAGTCACAGTGAACAGCTGCACATAAGTGAAACAGAAGGAGAAAGCAGGATCTGTGAAACCTGAACGATGATGCTGTGTGTGACTAGTTAAGGATAAACAAGTGACATTTTTTGTCAGCACATCATCTGTTCATAGCAACACCGTTTTGACACAGCAGAGCTATTATTGATACATGCGGAGCTGAACAGTTGACTCATATCTGCTGGAAATGATATATCTTTAAAGTGAGTCCTTAAAACAGTAGTCAGGTGTTCATATGAACATTAAACCTTGTTTTTCTTGCTATAATAACCCCTCCTGGTTATACTGACTATTAGATTATCTCCTCCAAATACGATCATGTAAGTGGGGGACAAAATCCACAGTCCTCGTTTTGAGAAGAGGTGTATTTAAGCAGTAGCATCACACAGTAATGAGTAAAAGCAATCGGCACAATTTGGCCAATTGGAGATGATTGGAGAGGTTCAGGGACACCAGTGACACCACAAACTAAAAACTCCCGAGCTCCCATAAGGTTAGACCTAGAGGTCTGGTGTTTTATACAGGTTGACAAGATGTAGAAGGTTTATGGTGTTCTGCATAGTTCTGGCATAAAGCATGTCCTAATTATTGTTATTCAAATATGACTCATGATAGACGAGGACCAAAAACTGATGTAGTTTTGTTTGTGTTTTAGCCTCATGCTAAACAAACACATTTCCAGAAACTAGAAGATGTCACTTGTCAAATGAAGCCTAATACATGCATCATGGCCTTACAGTTCTTCCATTTGGGTGCCAAAGAGGCAAATATTCTATAAAAAGGGTGGATGTTAAGGGGTTAAAAGTTTATCTGAAGATAATATGAGGCTTTAACTGTCTGAGTTTGTCATATAAAGTGGAAATCTTCCACAATTACAGTCCTTTAAGTAAAAACGTCCCTCTTTGTGTCGCGATAGGTAGCGTTTTCCTGCTCGACTGCAGTGGAAGTATAGTAACAAAAAGAGGCACTAAAAAGACTGTAACTTTGAAAGATATCTTCCTTACTTAACTCATTTGGACGCTGAAGCTTCATATTCGCTTCAAATAAGCTTTTAAATACATTTTTACACAGAAGGAGGACTGTGGATTTTGTCCTCCATCACTTCCATTGTAAGGTTATTATGAAGGGATCTTCTAATGGTCAGTATGAACAGGAGGAATGATTACAGCAAGAACAACATGTTTCACTGTTTATTTGGGCTCCTGACTGTTGACTTGAAAAAATATAAATCTTTTAATCAAAATTATAAACTGTTGAATGAAAGCTCATCTTTTTATTTTCAACCACTGACTGAATGAAGTTGAACTCCATCTGTTGTTATGGACGTTATCCACTAATACGCATCAGTTATGACAGTCTGGGTTTCTGATATGAAGACAGAATATTTGAGGTTTGGACTTTGCATGACAGGGAATTTTCATTCATCATTCATATATTTACAGTATATTTCAAACCGACAATTATTGTGTGAAGCTGTTTTATTTTCTTGTGTTTCTGTCCAGTTTCATCGCCACGGAGGTTTCGTGCCAAAGTCCTGAGTCCCAGCAAGCTGCACATCTCATGGAAAGAACCAAAAGGAGAGTTTGAAAGCTACAAAGTGATTTACACCACACAACCAGGTAAGATCCAGTCATAAAAACGGCCAAAAGACTGTATTTCATAAAGAAAATGATCATATTTTGTTGCTTTACTGGATTTGAACCCCAGTCTGTTTGTTATTGATACTTTTATCTTGAAGACGGACGGATGTTATGTTTGTTTTTAGATAGAGTTCTTAAAAAATGACCAAATTTTGTTGTATCCTGGTGGACAGATAGAAGAGCAAGCGACAAGAAAAAGACATTGATGTGACTAGTGCTGTAACTATTAGTTGATTATTCAGTTAGTTGATCGACAGAAAATTAATCTGCAACTATTTTTGATTGTTGAATAATGTAGTTTTAGTCATTTTTAAGGAAAAATGGCAAATATTTGCTGGTCGCAGCTTCTCAAATGTGAGGATTTGAGTTTGTCATACATAGAAAACAAAACAAGACATTTGAAGGCGTCAACTTGGGCTTTAAGAAAGTATAATAGGCATTTTTCACTATTTTCACTAAAATATCAACGTCGAAAACAATCAGCAGATTAATCGATAATGAAAATAATCTTTAGTCGCAGCCCCAGATGTGCTGTTACATACACACTAGGGGTGTGCCCGAATACAAATACATTATTCGGCAAAGCACAAATAGTGGGTTTTATACGAATATTTGTTTCATACTAATATTAAAAAGAATATTTGTTGGGGGTGTTCCCCAGAGATAAAGCTGAGCTGCTGACACAAGTAAAGTGCTCCCAATGGACTCTCCATGACCTGTTGTTCCCCTTCTCCTTTCCACAAAGTCAGGTTGTAAAAAATAGGCAATAAATGAAAAGTGCAAAGCAATAATTGCCTTTGAAGTTCCTCCCTACACGTTACATGGTGTGCTGTCTCTGTGTTATGGGTGTATAAAATTTTCTAAAATTAAAAGTGTCATAAAAACAAAAACTGAATTTTTAAGCCTCTTTCCACTTTTATTCGAATACAAATACAGATACAAATACAAATACTGGGATCTCTGCGCATCCCTAACACACACACACACACACACCTTTACCAGGAGCTACTTCAAACATGTTTTCAAATGTAAAGTAGGTGTTTGTGTCATGAGAGTCTTCACCAACGATTCATTCATAACAAACAGGCTACAGAAGGTTAAAAGACCAGAAAATGAACCTGAAACAACAAACTGTTTCATTCGAGGCTTCGGCTTCGCCAGTCAGAGAATCGTTCAGTGTTTGTGGAGCTTTGCTCTCAACAGAAAAACCTTCTAGTTTGAACTTGATTCATCCAGGGGAAATCTGACAAGGAATTCACACTCCTCCTCCTCCTGTACAGTCCTGCCTGGTGTTCACACACTTACCCACATTCACACCTGGAAAAGCTGAGCGGTTCAACCCCTGTGATGGATTGGTTGACTATTGCCTTGCTTAAGGGCTCTTCAGCAGTATGTTTTGGAGGTCATAAAAAGAAGAACCTCCATCGCTGCTTGTAGTTAAAACCAATGTTGTACCCAGACGACACCAACATGGGATTTGTTGTAAAAATGACTGAGTAGAATGCAGGTTAATTCAGTTACTGTCCAAAACCACTTTATGGTGTTTCTCTTTAGCCGAAGGGACAAAAATTCTAGTTATGCACCGAGGAGCACAGTAGTTGGACGTCTTCCCCCGAGGGAGAAGAAATTTTCACCTGCATGTTGGTTCATAACTGCAGAGAAAGAGACACATAACCACACACACAGGATCTGATATAACTGATACGGGGGCGGGGGGCTGCTCTGGTGCCCGCTGTGTGGTCGATTTTGGGTTTATTGAGGAGAGATTTATCTAAGTTTGTTTTCTATAATGCCTGAAAATGATTTAGTGTGCTGATTTGTTGGTCTGGCAGGACTCAGCATGTGTCTCTGGAGCTCAGCTGGAGGTTTGGAGTGTTGTTAATTGGCACGGACCAAAGATTGAATCCAGTTCAGGTGTTGTTTCAAGTGAGATGTTGAGTATTCCAGTGATGAGGTGTGACCCGCGCAACATAACATAAATGCGGAAAGAGACTAAATATAACAGTGTAACCCAATAAAACCCCAAAATGACCATAATTTTCTCTCTAAAACAGCAAATATTGTATCGTATAACCTTCACGAAGGGAGGATTTATTTGCAGGGTTGCCCTGCGTTAGTTTTATCCAGGTGTTCCAAATAAACTGGTAACTGAGTGTAAGCTGACACCAGGCGTCCACCATCACTGTCAGTCTCAGGTTCAGGTACATAAATGCTGGTTTTAACACAGACATTATGTTGGTTTTATTGCACTTATACTCACATTAATTCTATATCATAGATTGACTGTAATCATAGTTATAAGGTTGAGTAAATATGTGCACTGTTTTTAAGCTGCCCTGTGATTATGATCATAATGGAGTTTTTTTATTGCAGTGAGAGAAAACAGGTGCACTACAGATGTTTTTAATGTTTATGGATGTGATGCAAAGCTGTAAGGTTTAATGTTGTGATTATAGTGTGATGAGTTTATAAAGTGCATCATGTGATATCAGGGTGACATGTGACACCAATTTTTTTTTTTTTCCCAGGATGGCGAAGTCATGACCCGCCCTAGTCCTCCTCTGACAACGAATACAAGCCAATCAGAGTCATGACTTCGCCATCCTAGGAAAAAAAAAATCACGTATTGCTGGATTTTCTGTGGGGCAGGCCATCATGTTGGGAGTAAACACGACTTTCCCTCATTTTTAAATTTAAATTAAGGTTTTCTCTTGAGATACATGATCTCGAGAGGAGACCTGGTCAAAATACAACAGAAAAGGATCTGAGAAATATGAGCGAGATAAAACTTGTCTATTTAAAACAGTTAAATTCCTCATGAAAAATGTTTTAAACATGATGCTTTAATGTTTCCAGATGAAGTTTATCTTAATTTTTTTCCCGGCCGAAGGTGCATGATATGAAAATGGATACTGAAGATGATCCATCTAGATGTCTGATCTGGTCTGATAGCTGTTAGGTCAACCCAACTAACATGTATAAATACAGTGATGTGTTCCAGCATTCAATATAAAATGATGACTGAGCTGTGACTCTGACGCATGCAGGGCGTCAACATGACCTTCTCACTCCTGTTACCGTGTAATTTGGGCCACCACTTCAAATTGTTGTTGGTTTTAAGGAAGAGAAGATGACGTTCAGTTCTTATTCTTCCAGCATGGAAACTAGAAACTAGAAATCTTTCTATATATTATTGAACTGCTCAGTAAAGAACTGTTTCTATGTTTTTAGGCCTCAACAGGTTTAGGTTTTTTATTGTTGGTGCAGGTTGTTAAACATGATCAGTGGGCTGTGACATAAATAATAGTTGTATCTAATGTTTTTTTGTTGTATTTTTATTTATAGAAAATCACTGGATTTCAAAGCTTGTACGGTCTTAATTTAACACTCTGCTCAGTTTCACTCCACTGCACTGACAACTAAATGATTTAGGTTGGATTTAGGTGTTACTCATTTGAATATAGAAATTAAAAACAGAAGGAGATACCTCACAAATAATGTAGACTATGTGTGTGTGTTACGCTGAGCATGTAAGTTGGACAAATGGTGACCAAATTGTTGCAGACTAGACTTGTATGTTCAGGTTTTTATTGCAGTGCAGAGAAAATTGGAACACATTAGTTTGTTCTTCACTGTTTTATTGTTGTGATGAAATGTTTCAAACATTAAGATTGTAATCAGCGTGAACTGCTACCTACTCAGTCAGTTCGCCTTACAGGAACACATTTGAATCAAATAGGTTTTCAGACCATTGGGACATTTCATTTCCTGCTGGTTGTTCTCTTTTCTTTCTCTTTATTTTCTGTTTTACCAGTAAAGAAGACATCAGGGTGCAGAGGGACATTATTACAGTGGAAAAAGTGCAGCTGCATGTGTAAAAACTGTAAAAAAAAAAAAAAACTGTCTTCTACTCCTGTTACTGTTATGATGGAAAGAATTCATAAAGCCTTAAGTTATAGCACAGTTAAACAAGTTTCCCAATATAAGGTGTGAGGTCCAGCAGGGGTCCTTCAGGGGGTTTGTGGAGATATATAGTTTTTCACTCACCAGACACTCAAAACAATAAGGAAGCAGCATAAGAAACAATATATATAATACAAAGTCATTAATTTATTTCCCAGAAGATCTCATAGCTAACACTTCTTCTATTTCATGTATTAGTGGTGAATTTGGGGAATCATTGTCCTGTTTGAGTTGTTATTGTAAGCAAACAATATGTTTTTGGTTACATACCATCCCGATTAAAATGCATTGAGTGTATCCGCAGGCATAAAAATAATTAATTTCCTATCTCAAAAAACATTTCACAACCTTTTTTTATTATGTTAATCTCCTTTTTTAACGGTGTATTGCTTCATATATGGCACATTACTGCCACCATCTGTCACTCTGCATCAACACCCTCTGCATAATAACTAGAATATATATATTAAATCACACACCTCCTTGTGCACGTGCATGTGTGTGTCTTCATGCATGCTGTACAGGCTCTACAGCGCCATCAGTGTTCAAAAAGTCACCAAAGTATTAAAGCTTGAATTCTCTCTCTCCACTCAGAAATGTGTTTTTCTTCCTGTTACATCAGTTGGATATCTGAGCTTCACTGTATGTGCAGAGTTTGACACTTGAAGGCTGTTTTCACATTAACTTGCTGTGAGAAAGTGGGAAGTTTCTCTGTGCTCACTGAAAATGTGTCCAACAGATCAACTTTTGAAATGAAAAATATTTGCATATTCATAGATTCTGTATTTTTCAATGAGGGGAAGAAGGATTAGATGTCATTTTAAGGGTTTTTATGGAAGTAAATGAACTTTTTTGTGGAAATAACAAGTGATTTGTTCAGTCTAGAATGGAGACAATTCATTTTTGAGTCGTCATTGACTTAACATTTTAGGATAGATACAGGCTTTAAACATTTTACCCGCTTTATTTAATGTATTTACCGCTACACTGCTTGAAACTCTGAGATCCATCGTGGGCTGAGGTTTTGAAGGTGAAGTCAGTCGTCAGCCAGCGGCGGCGGAGTAAACCCGTAGCTTTCAGTGTGCGGCTCAGCCGTCTGTTTGATCACATTAATGGAGAAAATGTCAGATAAGATGCAGTAAGCACAGAGCCGGCCGTCCCCTGACACCGCGAGGGAGAGTTAGCTGGATGGATGGATGGAGAGAACGACAGAGGAATATATAAAAAGAAGGGAGATACTGGAGGGCAGGATGAAGGAAGGAGCTGGTGAGCGATGAGGGAGAGAGTAAATGGAAAGAAGGGATGTTGGATATAGATAAATAAAGGACAAAGGAGGGAGAGGGTGACAGATCTGGACAAAATCTTTTTATCTGCACCTTTTTTTTTCAAATAACAAAAACATGTGTCTCTCTTTTATTCAGCCTATTATCACATAGTGTAAATGCTTTTCATTTTAACAGTAACAAGCGCTGTAACCTTACGTGTGCTAGAAAGCTTTACTGCCTTTTTTTTTTGTGTAATCTTAAGAGATTTTCAAATACGCTTGACATTTTAACCAAAGCACGATGGCCTCATTTCTGAGACATGCCCACACAGCTCGCTTTGCAACATGTTGCCTTTGGGTAGTGCTTAGTTTTGAAAGAAAAGACAGAGAGAGAGAGAGAGAAGGGGGGAAAAAAATCTCATTTAAAAAGGTAACTGGAAGTTTCAGAGAGGACTGCGTGCCTTCTGGGCCCAGTGAGGGAGATGAATGACGCTGTAGACCGCTGGTATCAGTTTGAGTGTGGTAAACATGGAAAAAGCGGTGACCGAGAGGTGGTTAATTTTCCTGAACAGCAGGGAACTTTTGTAAAGCTCTGCTGGATGGTTTCATTGAGCTTTTATTTTCTCCTGGTTGAAGTAAAGACACGACTCATAATTTTGTCTTAGTTTGAAGCAGATACATGCAGTGAATTATGATAACCTCAGTCAGGATCAGTGTTTTTATTCCTCTTTAGGTATGAAAAAAATATTTGAACCTCTTTTTTTTTTAAACACACATTTTTCAAGGAGTTTGTCCAACTTAGTGGACAGTAGGGATGTGCAGAGAGCCCAGTATTTGTATTTGTATCTGTATTTGTTGAGGCAGCAAAATTATTTGTATTTGTATTCGAATAAAAGTGGAAAGAGGCTTAAAAAAATCCTGTTTTTGTTTTTATGACACTTTTAATTTTAGAAAATTAAAGTGTTACAATAGGTGTTCATAAATAAACTACCTTATGAAGGAAGTCCCCGCATTGGGTCTCAAACTGGAGTCTCCCAGATCATAGACGACTGCACTGATTACTGAACTAAACTTTACTCATCGCCTCATAACAGACAGACCTCTACCTATTTATACACCCATAACACAGAGACAGCACACCACGTAACATGTAGAGAAGAATGTCAAAGGCGATTCTTGCTTTGCACTTTTCATTTATTGCCTATTTTTTACAACCTAAATTTGTGGAAAGGAGAAGAGGAACAACAGGTTATGGAGAGTCCATTGGGAGCACTTTGCATGTGTCAGTAGCTCAGCTTTATCTCTGGGGAACACCCCCAACTCCAGGAGTGATGTCCAAATAAAGAAATGTGTGTCATGTAGCAGGTGGATGTGACTCCCCTCGTTGAGACCTGCTGATAGACGTCACAGCAGAGCAGAGGAGAGACACTGAGATAATGATGTAACCGACCTGCGCGCTGGTATTTGACATGGGTTTTTTTTCTTCCTGAAAAAAAAAAAAAAATTTATTTGTATGAAACAAATATTCATAAAAAACCCAGTCCAGTGCTCGCCGTACATCGTCGGAGAAACACTGATTTTTTTTAGGTAAAACTGCTTTATTCAGTATTTTTACCTGTAATTTCTGGGTCCGTTTGTTCCGGAGAGGAGGAGACCTCTGCGGGTAATTCGGCTTCCGGTAAAAACATCCTGAACGATGAACACTGGAGTAATCCTATCCCGGTGAAGCTGGTTGTTTAACAACGAAGACAACAACTCCCATGATCCCATGCTACTTCACACCGTCATCACACTCCGTCTTTTCTTATTGTTTTAATTGAGACCCCTAGAGGCTGAAATTACATATTGTGCGTTTAAAACCCATGCATATATATAAGAAAACAGCTTTTGAACAGCTGTCCACTGTAGTGACCACTATGCATGAAAGGGTTAAATAATCACAATGGGAAATATTTAACGGGATTGCATTAACATTTTCATAAAAATATACATATCTTAATTGTATATTTTTGTCTTAACTTTCATTCCTGTTTGTAAAGCATCTTTGCATGTGTTGTTGTTTTGCTGTCACTTGTTTTGTTGGACCAAATGGTGAAGATTAGATTTTTTGGAAGCAAAACATTTTCCATAAAGAACTTGGCTTTGAAAACTGACAATTTTTAAGGAGATTTATTGATACTAGCAGCAGCAGCAAAAGTAAAGGAACTTAGCAGATGGAAAAATGACAAATTAAATTTACTTTAACAAAAAATAAAAAAAAGAAAAGCAGTGAATAAACACTTTTCTTTCATCACAAATCTCTAAACTAATTTGCATGCGTGTCTTCTGATGATCTTGGACTTCTCAGTCAATATCTGCGGACATGACAGACGCTCTCTCGAAGCCAGGAAATAGAAACCTACGCTTCTCAGTCAATCTGTAAACTGCTGCCTTCTGCCAAATCCTCAGTCTGCTTCTAACACAGCCAGGCATATTATTTGGCAGGATTAGTATGCGGAATTCATATCTTATATTTGATTTAATTATATGATTTTTATTTATTCTCCTTATTACATTCTTATTCTTGATTGATACCTCTGACTGTTTGTTCTTATGATTCCCGTCTCTTCTTTGCTGCTTTGATGAGTCGTCTTCGCCTCGGGCTTTAATGAAGTTAATCTTCCCTCCGCTCTGTTTTTTGATGCCAGAGGGCTTTCTCTGTGTTCCTTTCTGAGCAATCGTGTCACTTTTAAATGCAGCTGAAGACGTTTTCACATATTTGAGAATAGTTTGAAGTCATTCGAAACTACAGTCTGGTCTGGTGGTTTGAGAGACTGTTCAATAACTGAAGTGTCATCGATGGCATTTTCCTCAACAGCGAGTGTCTTCATCAGCAGCCGAAGTGTCCTTGAGCGAGATATCGAGCCCCAACTTGCTCACACACTTTAAATAACTGAAGTATCAAAGAGGTAGTGAAGGACCCGCCAGTTTTAGCCTCTCAAAACTAATGTCACTAAGTCCATTAAGTCCATTAATTCAATGTATTTTTGTTGTAGTAGGGAACTTAGCAGTGTGGACAGCACACGTTGTTCTCAGATGAGCTGCTCAAACTGTACTGGTCATAAAGTTGAACCAGTTCATCTGAGAACTGACCAACAGCGAGAAAGTCATGGGTTTGTTTTCCCCCATTAAAAGATCATTGGAACCAGAGATATTATCATTTTTGTATCTCACACATTCTTCTTGCTAGTTAAAACCATGGATGTATTAACCAGAACTGGATACTCCGTTCAAAGATGGCACCTCGCTCATTCCCATGAAAGCTGCTCAGTGGTGCTTGAAGCCAGAAAAGTGTCTGAATGTTCCAGAAAATGTTTCTGTAAGACTTCATCTGACCGAGCTGACTGACTTCTTGTTGGCTCAACACTCACATGATTGAAATAAATTCAATCATACGGCTCTGGACAAATGTTACTGCATCAAATTCTGATAACAGAAAGAGTCGTTTTACAGTGTTTGTAACTCGCACCATTTTACAGTGATGGTTTATTGGCCAGTGTGCGTCACTTAACAGACCCGTAAATTGTAATTACATGGTTTGGCCATTATGTTCCTGGAGGCTTGGTCAAAACCTGCAGCAGCTCAACCGCCAACAGTTCAGTCGGAGATTTGGGTGTTACTGTGCTAATAGTGGCTAATGTAGCCTGGAGCTGCTAGCCTCTAGCAGAGATGAGGAGCTACAGAGGTCTGCTAACGTCACTTCTTTCAGAGCTGCCGAGTCTCACGCTTTGACCACGAGACTCACGCAATTGACACAGATCTCACACCATACGTGCCTTTTCTCATGCTAACTTTTCATCTTTGCTTCCTCTGATGTAAAATTTGTGATTTTTAAGTGAAGGAACAGTCATTTTTCTTTTCAAGTTCAGACAGGCTGGGGTGCAGAGCACAAGGTGCAAAATTAATGTTTTTGTCCACCGGCCAAATGTCTAGTGAATGTTCAAATGTTACCAACCACACAATAGTTTACCATTGTTGTTTTGGCTGGTGAGTGAAGCAAATCTACCTGCTACTTCCATATTTAACAGTATGCAGCTGATGCTAAATTTGTGCCCTAGCAGAGCACTTTTCACGGATCATCATCTGTTTGAACCAAAAGTGTGCAACAGCAAATCATTGCGATACGTGTTATAGCTGATAATT
The DNA here is from genome assembly GCF_963924715.1 of Thunnus thynnus. Lineage (NCBI taxonomy): Eukaryota > Metazoa > Chordata > Actinopteri > Scombriformes > Scombridae > Thunnus > Thunnus thynnus. The sequence continues at coordinate 3,304,849 of NC_089531.1, forward strand.
AATTCAGATGTTAATTCAATTAGGACCTGAGAGACGAAAGTGGATGATGGGAGCGATTTGGTGAGGAGCAGAGATCTGTCTTATCATATATTTTGATGAAAAATATGTGTAATATCCCCCCCAACACCTGTAAAGAGATTCTGACGTGTAAAATCAATAAATTAGTGATTAAATGAACCATAGAAATGACTCTCTTGTGCAGCCGGGATTCAAACCAGCAACTCTTGGTAAACGTTTTCTTCTCTCAAACCATCAGACTTTGTTATTTTCTTTCCCTTCAACAGGTGGGAAGCAGACGGAGGTTCAGATATCAAAACAGGAAGCAAAGCTCATCATCGAGGACTTTGACCCCTCTAAAGAATACAGCTTTAAGGTCATTGCAGTCCAGGGAGGACAGCAAAGCAAACCTCTTCAAGCCAAACATGAAGGTAAGAGACTGAATCATTTTCATCAACCTCCAGTAGTAGAACTCCTCTGATGAGTCATTTTGAAGGCTGGTAGCGATGTTGATAGTTATTTCAGAAATACTCTGGCTGCCTCCAGACTGTGAGTTTACAGATTTAGCACCAAATAACAAAAGCTGATAATTATCTGAACTTGAAATAAGAAATGAAGTGCGATGACCTTAAGCTGTTATGATGTTGGGTCGTAGCCACGTCTAAGTCCCACATGACAGAAAACAGCTGCTGAACTTGTCTCTGTTGAGATCGAGCTGCACTTCTGGCTCCAATCAGTGATGTCACAGCGGGTGTTTTCCATCAGCTGTGACTGGCAGAATACCTGCTGTGACATCACTGATTGGGGGTGTGGCCGCGAGAACAACAACATCACATAGCAGAGCAACGTGATTCAGGGGCTGAATTACTGTGTGTGCAGGTTGCCTTCAGAGCAACTAAAATTGATGGTGTGCATCTTATCGAGTCAAGTACAGTCAGTTTTTATGTTTATAGCCCAATATCACAAATTTGCCTCAGGGCGCTTTACAATCTGTACAGCGATACAACATCCTCTTTCCTTAGACCCTCGATTCCAATAACAAACAAAACCTTTTAATGAGGAAAACATGGAAGAAACCTCAGGAAGAGGAACAGAGGAGAAGGACGGAGAATACAAATACATTATTTGGAAAAGCACAAATAGTGGGGTTTTAACCAAGTCGAAACCTCCGGGGCTGAAAAATGAAGCCAATGCGGAAGTGCCAAAAACTGCAGTTCCTTGAATGGCCTCTTGAGGCTCCAAAAGCAAGTCAATCCCCATAGACCTCCATGTTAAAATGCCCAACTTTACAGCAGAAATAAACATGTTTACAGCCTGGTACAAACAACGGTTTTGGTCTCTAAAGCTAATTTCTCCTTTCATGACAACTGTACGGGGGGGGGATTTTTTTTATAACTCACTCGTTTAAATTTTATTAGACCGTAAAGTTCTGCATAATGAAGGACATGGCTGCTTTGAGTGACAGGTCCGCCAGCCGCTAGGTGGCTTGTTTCAGCCATTCGGCCCCGCCTCTTTGCCCATTTTTGATTGGCTGGGAGTCAGGCAGCGTCACACACTGCCAAGATGGCGACGGCCGGAGCGGCTCACTTTGAGCTTCAAAACCGCTCTTCAGAAACCAACGGGTGACGTCACGGTAACTACGTCCATATTTTTATACAGTCTATGGTTTTAACAAATATTTGTTTCATACAAATATTTTAAAAATTATTTGTGTTTAGGAAGAAAAAAAAAGTCAAATACCAGCGCGCAGGTCAGTTACATCAGCAGGTCTCAACGAGGGGAGTCACATCCACCTGCTACATGATGCACATTTCCTAATTTGTACATCACTCCCGGAGATAAAGCTGAACTACTGACACATGCAAAGTGCTCCCAAGTGACTCTCCATAACCTGTTGTTCCCCTTCTCCTTTCCACAAAGTTAGGTTGTAAAAAATAGGTAATAAATGAAAAGTGCAAAGCAATAATTGACTTTGAGATTCTTCCCTAAACGTTTCACGGTGTGCTGTCTCTGTGTTATGGGTGTATAAATAGGTAGAGGTCTGTCTGTAATGAAGCGATGAGTAAAATTTAGTTCAATAATCAGCTCATTCGTCTATGATCTGAGACTCCAGTTCAAGACCTGGTGTGGGGACCTCCTTCATAAGGTAGTTTATTCATGAACACTTATTCTAACACTTCAATTTTCTAAAATTAAAAGCGTAATAAAAATAGAAACAGGATTTTTCATCCTCTTTCCACTTTTACTCTAATACAAATACAAATAATTTTGCTGCCTCAACAAATACAGATACAAATACAAATACTGGGCCCTCTGCACATCCCTACTACATAGTTTACATCCATGTACACTAGCCTCCAGTCTTCTTTCCTGGTTTTACTGGTAAACTTCTGCATTTCTTGGCCCATTACAGCCACCTGTTGATCTGTGGAATAGTGTGATAGTAGTGGTTTAAAAACTGCACCGGGTACTTTTAGTGCTGACCTCCATTGTTTAGTGATTCTTCTGCTGTTTATCCAACTACGGTTGTTGTTGTTTACGCTGTGTGGTCGATGGAGGACGGAGAGTAAAACAACTTGAGTAAAGCAGGAGAGAATTCAAACAGCAAAATGCAGAATGAATTCAGAAATATTCCAACTGAGCTGTTTGTTTCCATCGCTGACATTCAGCTACTCACACATTGTGCATCAGGAAAACAGAAATACTACACATAGTGCTTTTAAATTGGATTCTTTAAATGCCATAAATCTACAGGCGCAGCGTGTTTCCTCCAGAAATGTATTCTTGTCGAGGTGGAGAAGACCTTTGACTCAGCATTTATTGACATCATGCAGCTCCTCAAGAAAACAGCAGGATATCACCGGATCCTCAATTACATGATCCGCTGTGCTGACATTGGTGCGACGCTGAAAAAGAAAAACACTGTTAAGCACCATTTTATTACATCTAAACGCAGGTGATGACATTTAACAACTAAAAATCATTGCTGCCATTAGCAATTAAGCTAATTAAATAGCAGCGTTGTGAGGTGTCGTAGTTTTTTAAATCATAACCGTCTTCACCTGATGTTTGATTATCAGTCGACAGATCAGTTTCTCATCCAACGAGGTAAAAGTGTAGTAAAACAAAAAAACATCAGTGTGGAGTTGCTGAGATCTTCAGACTCATCAGGACCTTTAATCTTTAATCAGACTGTGTCTAATCGATCAAACTAAAAAAGGTTTTGATGTTGTTTTTCTGTCGCTGCCTCTTGGCTGTTTAAAAAATCTGTTATTATCTGTTTTGGAATATTCTATTTTTGGCATTTTAGAAATATCTTGCACTTTTTTGTTCGATTCATTGATTGAAATGGATTGATCCACTGTGTTTTACCCTCTCCTCTCCCTTCCTCTTCCTCTTCCTCTCCCATCGTTCATTAACAGAGATTCTTACATTACGGTGTTATTTCTTCCAGCTCAGCGATCAGCCGTGGAGATGGTTCAGTCCCAGAGGAGACCAGACAGCGGAGTCACCGAGGAAAACAACGAGATCTCAGAAGGTAAGATCCCTCAGCAGGGAAACGGGAGGCGAAACCCGGCGAACAGAAACACAGAAAGAAAGACTGATGAAGGATCCGTGTTGTCGTCTGGATTCAAGACCTCTCCTGTATAACACCGGCAGAGGAATATCTTTTTTTTTTTTTAGCTTTTTTTTTAAAGGAGATTCTCTTTGAAATACCATTTACAGGAAGCTGACATTCTTCAAGAACAACTTCAAAAGGGAAAGTACGAAAAGTGTCTTATAACCAGGAACAAATTGGAGAAAACATCACTGTCTCTGCTCTCCAGAATCTCTTTTTGTGAAGAAAAGAAGTTTTTTTTTTAAAGATTTCTCCAGCAGTGACACATCAAGTTTTCATTTTCAATCCTCTGACCTTTCTCAAACTGAGATTTTAACCGAGAGAAAAAGAGCAAAAAGCAGGTAAGTGGAAGCTGAAGGAGGCCTCTGAGTTTTGTTTTAAACGGCTGCGTTCGCTGCCGGTCGGACAAATCATCGACTCACGCTGCAGATCAAAGACGGTTTCTCCTGGAAAACCATTTCATGATGTTTCCTGATTACTGTTCTCACACGTCTGAAGGAGGAAAGAAAGAAAGGCCTCGCGAATGTAATATCCCCCCCCCCCCTGCACTTACGCCGCGATTATCATCGAGCCTCGTTCCTGAAGAGAAAGTGCAAGGGAGGAAAAAGGAAATGAAATGGTGTGAAAACGGAGAGAGGAATTCAAGCGACAGCCAGGAAATGAATCGAGAAGAAACACAAGTGCGGTAAACAAGGCGATTATAATGTTGAAAGTTGATTGTAAACACCCTCAAGCTGAGATGAAACTTCACACTTTACAAGGAAAAAAAAACCAAGCAGGTAAGCTGCTGTGTGTCTTCTTCTCATACTGCAAACATCAGACGGGGTGCAAAAGATTTATACCTCAGTTAAATCTCTCAGAATTGTGAAAATGTTCTTTTTTTTTGTGTCATAAAGGTTGATTGAAATTTTGGTCCTTTTGTGGGTGTCGTCGGTGCTGCTGTGTCGTCTCTGAAAACTGAAAAGAAGTCAATAAAACTAATATGCAGAATGTTTATCTGGTAGTGTTTTGTTGACCTAAACCTCCTGACATGGTGCCGTGTTCCTTTGCAGTGTTTTGAAAATATGATGTGTCCCTTTTGTGTGAGTGCTGTTGCCTTTTTGAAAACCTTGAAACGTAGGATTTGGTGTTAATGACGGTGCAGACGAGACCTTCAAATTACTGCTTCTGCTCTCAAAGTCATCACAAAGAGGAGAAACTTTCAGATCTAAATCTACTCATCAGTTCATCTCGTTTAGTTTGTCTGCTGCAGCTTGTTTTCATATTTTCCTTTTTATGAAAATTTGCACGTTTTTTTGTGTCTCTGCTCAGAATAAGAACGAACGAAAGTAAAAAAAAAAAAAAAGAAGAAGAAACTCCACATTTGCAACAGTACTCGAGCTTTTCTCCTCACTGCGAATCTCATTTCATATTATCACCTCATCACTTCCGAAGCAATTACAGCCTGAATCCTTTAAATGAGGATTTTATTCTTCTCTGAGCGGCACCAGACACCTCGTCAGGTGAAGTTTGGTGATTGGTCTTTTTTTATTTTATTCCCCCCCCCACCTCCCATCCCCCTCACCACCACCAGACAGACAGCAGAAACTTTACAAAGCCTGTCAGGGGGATTCTTTTTCTTCTACCTGAAATAGTCTATTTTATTTTAACTCTGATGTCCTGAGGTCATTTTAATTCTGTCCGGGAATTAATGTTTTGTAATCACTGTTTTCCTGCGTTCGCTGCTCTCGTGGGGAAGGTGAGACGCTGCAGCAGCAAACATTAAGAGGAAGAAAGATGTTTTAATTGTTAACGAAGTGCAAGAATCTGAGTCTGGAGAGCTTCAGAATCAGGTTCATTCAGTTTGTATGATTAGGTTTTAGTTTTGTTGTGGTTCTGTAAACTATTTTATAGATAAATTCCTCTTATTTAATAGTTGGCTTTAATTATTTTGTGTGAATAAATGATGAGAGGACGTATTCATGATGCTGGACCAAAGCTGGAGTCCAGTTCAACCAGCATGATCGGATGGATGTCAGTGGTTCTTTAATGGAGAGACTTTAAATTTAACCACAAAACTGTATTAAATGTCTCCATTAAATAGCCTCCATTATACATTATGTGCTGAAATAGAAGAACATCTGGATTCTTACTATGTTGGACTTTTGAAGCTTGATAATTAAACAGAGAACGGAGGACCGAAGCGTCTGTAAACAAGATGTTCGAGCAACGCTTTGTCAAATGTGACAGATCTGATTTCAACCGTTTCTCTGTGAGAGAAAACTCACGACTCGACAGATGTTTTTTAAAAACGGGCGCTAGACTTCCCCAGCTGTGTTTGAACTCACAGAACAAGTGAGACTGACGGCAGGAGGGAGGCGAGCGAGCAGCGAGTCCAAAACAGGGATCCGATCCAGAGAGATAATTACAGATAGGACGTCCATAAAAGTTCTTTTTCTGACTCATTTCTGCTGCTTGGGTGTTGTATGATTGCTACTCTGCTGCAGTCGCTTTTATTCTTCTTCTTCTTCTTCTTCTTCTTCTTCTCTCTGCGTCCGTCTCTTATTGTTAGTCTGAAAGTCTAATAGCTTTTAGTTTCTGTGTAAACAAATGTTTACAGAAGCCAAAGCAGGATATGAAATGTACGTTTTCTACAAATTGCACTCTTATCATGTGAGATTTGGAGAACTAGCTTTTTTTTTTTTTAATCTTAGAAGGTTCATTCACAACATTAATACAAGAGATTAACATTTACATAGAAACATCTGCATTACTACAGTTTATTTTATGGTTGCAATTGAAAATATAGATTTGGTTTAAACTTAATGTTGGCAAATATTAACTAAGAGGATGCACTGATTGTTTATTTCTTGGCTGATTCCAATTTTTTTTAAAGTCTGACCTCCTTCTTTAAAAGAATTTAATATTTTCTTTCTAAGAATTGTAATTCATAGTACACACAAACATTTTTGTAACTTTAAAAAAATTAAAATTCAATGGTATGTTCATATAAAACAAAAATAAACAAAATAAAAGAGAGCATCAGGTTACAGGAGCTTCTCTCAGTCGCGTTGTGTCTTTTTCATTGACGCTGAAGAACTTCCGTACCGACGACGTGTGTGTGTGTGTGTGTGTGTGTGTGTGTGTGTGTGTGTCGTTACTCATGTAAACACACCTCATACACATCACAACTGTCAGTTACTTGTTCTTTTTGTTTCCATGCACACGCTCATAATCAGCCGTTTTGGAAGTAACAATAGTATTTAGTTAGAAAACAAGCACCAGTTAATAATAACATAAAATACGCTCAGGTAGAAATTAATTAATATTATATAATGCTTATTAGGCTGAGTGGAAACTGCTTGTTTGCTTCCTTGCAGAGAGTTCGATTGATACAACTGTCGTATCTGTCTAAGCGACAGACAGGAGATGGATTTATTTGTTTAGCATAATCCCTGGAGTCTCCGCTGGTTGCCTGGCAACCTCGCAGCGACAACGAGACTCCAGGAAATCATGGTGCGACTCGTAACCCCTCGGATTAAACAAATGAGATGCAGCGTGTTGATTAATGAGGTTAATTAGAGTTAGAATTAGAGGTGCTGGTGGGCAGATTATCTTTGGACAGAGACACGCTAGCAGTTTCCCCCTGCTTCCAGTCTTTATGCTAAGCTAGGCTAACCGTCTCTTGGCTGTAGCTTCAGATACTGTATATGAGTGGCATCAATCTTCATGTCTTAAAACATCTTAAAAACATCACTTACACAAAAATATCCACAGAAGTTCCAAAATAGAGAACCTTTAATGTGTTTATTCAGAAGCCAGAGTTAAATCTGGCGTTAAATCTCTCTCTCTCTCTCATCCAGCCTCTCTGTCTTTTCTCAAGCTGTCTCCTCCAGTTTACCAGAGTTATAAATATAAACAGGTCCAGCAGCAGAAGCTGTCACTGGAGGAGGCAGACCATTAGTGGAAGAGGGAGAGAGCGCGGTCTGACGGGGACCGACATAGTAACAGTCGGCGATGTTTGTCAGAGATCCTGCGGTGCGTCGTGCTGCGTGGCCTCTGCCTCGACTCTGGCAGGAAGAGCAGCCATTTGGCCAAAGTGTCAGAAAATGTTCAAAATGTTTTCAAGGGGGGGGAGCAAAGGAGGAGGAAGAAGAGAGAGAGAGAGAAAAAAAAAGAGGAAAATAGAGAGTTTAAATCTGGTTTCTGTCACTGATTTCAAAAGCAAACAAGCACTAAAACAAGTTCAAGCAAGACTTTTATGATACAAAAGCTGCTGCGTCAACAAACTAATACTTGCATTATCAATCTATAATCAAATTAGGCCATAAAATATCAAATAATAAAAAATACTGGTTTGGAAATCAATTTATAATCATATGAAATGGATAAAAAACAGAAAATTCTCATGTTTGAGAAGCAAAAGTTGTAACAAATTTCCATCAGTTGACTAAAAAATTGATTTTAAAGTGCTAGTTGTGTGTGTGTGTGTGTGTGTGTGTGTGTGTGTGTGTGTGTGTGTGTGTGTGTGTGTGTGAGTGTGTGTGTGTGTGCATGTGTGTGTGTGTGTGTGAGTCTACTCTGCGCCGGTGGGTACAAACATTAATTAGAAGGATTCTGCAATTCATGAGCCATCATGTTTTCTTCAAAGTCTATTAGCCGGACAGGCTAACGATAATGCTAACGCTCTGCGGCTTCTTCGCTGTATTATGAATGAAACACGACAGGATTCAAGGTTTCAACCGGTGCAGCTGATGGGATCTGACACACACACAGAACGACCACTTTACGGCTCATTAAAGGTGCGGACACACGTTATAAAATGTTGGGCTGATTCTTGTTAGGATTGAGGCGTCACGTCATTATTAGACCACAGAGAGAGGCGGTTTCTGAAGCTGGTCGACCATCTGACGAGCACACCAGCGTTTAGTCTGATCCAGTCTGAGCCACACTGGTGATAAAGTCATGTTAACCCATAAGAACCCGTTTCTCCTTAAAGGAAATATATATATATATATATATAACAGACCAAATGGACCACAAGGAACACATTTCTGAATTTTTTTTTCAAATTCTACCTTCAGTGTCAAAGATCTGTAATGTAACATATATGTCATAACGATTGTTTTATATCAATTTGTTCATGAAATGTGGTCAGAACAGGTTAAATGTAATAAAGGACGTCTTATTAAAGGATCAGAATTGTTAAATGGGTTGAAACCGACCTTTAGTAACAAAAAACAAGTGATGTCATACATTGTCACATGACTGCACCAGGATGTTCAGTAGATGTCACTTATCAAGGATAATAAGCCTTATAAGGAACATTGAAAGGGTTGGTGACACCTGTGGGTTCTCATGGGTTAAACTGTGATATATTATATCTTTAAGCCTGTATCTGGGGTCTTTGACATCATGTGAGGATCCAGTGAAATAATGATTAAAACCTTGCTAAACGAAGGTGTAATTATACACGTATCATGTAGGTGCAGAGCTGTTAGAAGACAGCAACAATGGAAAGAAAGAAATACACATTTAGTGCAAAGCCACAATTCAGTTTGAATCCAAATGGATGAACGTTTCAATCCAATCAGATCTTTGCCAGGTCTTTTTATATTTTGACTGGCTCGTTAGGAGAATTATTTCATTCATCAGGTTTCAGTTTAATGATGTTCATTCACCCGCAGCTCTCTGCTGTTTACAGTCTATGTTTTGTTCTCATTTTTACATCCACTATCTCTTCCTCCAAGTCTGTTCTATTTCTATGCAAATTGCAGCATGAATTAGTTTCATTTATTGTTCATATGTTGAAATGGTCTTTATGTGTTTGGGTGTCTGGTCTGTTTAGCTCCATGTAGTCGCTTTGAAAGGAGATATCAGTGTTTTTAATGTCATTCACAGCTGATGAACGCTGCTAATTATCATTCAGTCCGACATGACTGATGAGACTTTGTCATCATGGCTGAGTTTCTTCTTCTGTGGTTTGTTGTCAAGCTGCAAGATGCTGTTTATTTGACGTCTCCTTTAAGGATTGATTTCTGCATGGACGTTACCAAATGCTAGGTGTTTGTGTGTGTGTGTGTGTGTGTGTGTGTGTGTGTGTGTGTGTGTGTGTGTGTGTGTGTGTGTGTTAGTCACCTATCATTTCTTCAAACTGCCTGGCTAACTGGCCGCAGGCTAAAGGGGACAGATGAGGGAGAGAAGAAGAAGAGCCAACGAGTGATAAAACACCCCACCACCACCTTCTTCTTCTTCATTCATCTTGTTAACCCCCCACCACCACACACACACACACACACACACACACACACACACACACACACACACACACACACACTCCACCATCATCATCCCCTCCAGCTCTATTTTTTCATCAGCTCTCTCTCTTGACGTCTATATTTGTTTGAGCAGGTTTTTTTTCTCTCCATCATTTTTTCTCATTACTCTCCTCCATCTTTTAGTCTTTAACTACTATTTGGATTTATTTCCTTCCCTTCTTGTTACAACATGTTTCTATTACAGGAGCTTATTGTATCACTACATACTGTCTTTCTGTCTCCTCCTTGTTATCTCTTTCTATTTCTTATTTATTTCATGATACCTGAGATTAGGATTCAATACCAGTCTTTAGTTTAATATTTAAACAAAATGCTGTGTGTGTGTTTATCAGCTTGTATCAGCTCTATAAGGAGAGCAGATCTTCAGGTGACATTCGACACCTTAAAAACGTGTGAGTTTTGTTACCTATTTTTATCCGCCTTTCTTCTTCTTCTTCTTCTGCTTGCTCTAATCGATCCAGTACAGACACATGTTTGCCTTCTGGAGATGACGGGAGAGAATTTTCATTGCAGATCACATTTGATGAAAGTATTGAACGTTTTTCAGTCACGGCATTAAATTCAATTTTACACACCTGCTTCAAAGCGTGTAGTACAATTTGAGTCATCATGATAAGACTCCTGTCTCCCCTTTTTCCCCTCTCTCTCCTTCTCCTCCTTAATTCTCTCTCAATTTTCACTCTCGGCTCTGTCTCAGCAGCATTTCTCCACCTCTCTTTCTCTCTCTCTGTGTATCTTCTCCTGCAGCTTCTCGTCTGTCTGCTTTTCAGTGCTCATAGCTGACAGTCCGCTCCTTGCCCACACTTGCTGAATACCACAGCTATAGCCTCACAGGTCTGTTCTTGGGCCGCTGCCTCGCTGCTGATCAGACCTTTAACAGCTGCCTGCCTGCATGGCTGTCAGTCTGAAGGTTTGGCTGTTTGTTTGTCTGCTGTTGTTGTTGTTGTTTGCTTGCGTTTCTGCACGCTTGTCTATGCAGGTCAGCCGCACACTTACATGGATGGTTACAGATAAACTCACATGGCTACCAGGCTCTGTATGTCTCTTAGATTCTCAGCTGTTACGATTGAAATTTGAAAAATAAATCGAACTGTCCATAAAAACTCCTCGAGCATAACCCGCTTCTCCTTTGTGTATCCAAATATTTCCTGACAAAATATCACTAAACAGCACAATAAACTGCTTATTGTCTGTTTATTATCATCAATGTGAGCAAACATAGCTGCAGGCAACAAAGGTTTTCATTCAGCAGCTACAGTTGTGATGGTGAGATCATTAAAGATCATAAAATAAACAGTTCTACCACAGCTTTTTGTAAAATCATTATGATATAATATTATATCGATGGCCGAAGAGCAAAACCTCCGATCTGAAAAATGCACTTTTTTAAGAAAACTAAAAAAAAACTTGTTGTTTTCATGTAGAATGATATTTGGTAAGGATACCAAACATATAATACACTGTTTTTGGACTATATTACTATATTATGTGTTAACAATAAGCATACAAATATACCGTAAACAATACCACATAATATAGTAACATAGTCCAAAAACAGTGTATTATGTTTTGGGTATCCTTAAGTTTTCTCAAAAAAGTGCATTTTCCAGGAGTTTTTGCTCTTCGGCCATCGATATGATTTATTTATGGATTACAGACACAAAAACAGAATCTAAGGGATAAAATGTTCAAGTGAAAACACTTTCCAACATGTTAAAAGACAAATTAACATAAAGAAGCATAAGACATTTAGCATAAAACTAACAATAAACACCTGAAATCCAAAAATATATCACTATAATTTAAATAAAAAGTAATAACTCCCATATCAGGGACAACAAGGACAATTTGATGGCTGAAGTATTCGTTGAAGGACGAGATACTGAACCCTAAACTGATCCTGATGGTTGCCACCATCGATGTGTGAGTGTGACCCTAACCCTAACCCTGACTTCTATAAGCCTCTTTCTTTTTTTAACATCTGGTTGTGCAGCGTGAGGTTGTTCCACATCATGGCAGCAGTGTTCAAAAACAGGATCTTCTGGCTACATTTTCATCCTTTTCTTTAGTTATTCAGGCTGCAGTTGAAATCTTTACAGCAGCTCTGATTGGCAGCATGTCGTGTTGTTAACATTTTCAGCGATAGCACCACCGCGGGAGCGGGGATTTAATTCCTCTGTGCTCGTCCCTGCTGGGAGGAGCTGAGATGTGAGTGAGGAGCCGCATTAGTCTGATGGGAAACACCCACAGACTGATGAGGAAGTCACACAATCATGTTTTGATTATGAAAACTAGAAGTTTCAACAAGTGTTGTTTGACCGTGTGACTCCAGAAGAGCTTTTTCTATTTGTCATGATTTGTCTTTGTTTCCAAAACTGTCACAAATCACAATTAAATAATGATGTTTTATGACATGACAGTGCTGTGGTTCAGGTCTGGTTAGGTTTAGGGAAAGATCATAGTTTGGTTTAAAATGATTACTTTGTTAAGGTTAGAGAAACATGTGGTGGGTTAAAGTTACTACTTTCTTAAAGGGGAGGTATTATGCTTTTCCTTATTTTCAGACATTTATATATATATATATATATATATACATACATATAATGTCACAATGTCGGATGTTCATGTTAAAACTGGCCAACGTGTAAAATAACGAGGTAAACGTATGTAGCAGTAATCCCTGTGAGCAGAAAGCAGCAGCTGCTCTGAACACTCGGTTTCCAACGGTTTTTTCTACTTTCGGCCCGAGCTGACATCAGTTCGTGACGGATTTCCTTATATGGACATCTGCTACGTGCACAGCGTGTAAGTTCTCTGCTCCGCTCTGGGAGTAGTAACACCAAGCCATGATGCCATTACACAGCACAGCAAAGTAAAATAAGTAGTTTACCTGTTGGAGGTGTGCTGGTTGTCTGCAGATCTTCATCAAACATCATCATCACTGTGGGTGTTTCTGCTTGTAATCTTCCTCTCTGCGTTATTTCTAACTGATCCGCTGAACAAATAGCTCCAAATAGCTCCATATGTTGTTGTTTCGACCGGTTTTTAGCGCCGCTAACGACGCTAATTCAGTGAGGAACACGTTTTTACTTCCTGTAAATTCTTCACAATAAAAATCTCCTGATAATTAGGCATTGAAAAGCTTTTAATTTGAAACAGTAAAGTGGGAAATGTTTGGTTTGCATTGACGGTAAACTTACACAACTCTGATGCGTAAAGCTGGCCAATCAGAACAGAGCGGGCTCATCGGAGGCGGGCCTTAAAGAGACAGGAGCTAAAACGGAGCGTAAGAGAAACTGTGTATATTGAGGCTGCATAAAGGGCCAGTATGAGATAAATAAGGAGTTTTTTGAACTGTAAATCATGCCGAGCTACTCTAGTAGAGTCCAAAAATAAAACATTTAGAGCTGAAATAGATCAGAGTAGGTTGTCTTTAAAGTGAAGCCACCTTCATCGTCATGGCTACAATAATAACCACGGGGTTTAGGTTAGAGGATAATCGTGGTTACGCGTTTTTAAAAATTGTCTGGACTCGCGGTTGGAAACAGGAAACAAACTGCGGCCTCCTGTGACAAAGTCAGCTGTTGGGTTAAAGCCTCCATCCATCCATCTCCTCTGAATGAGGAAATCTGTCCACATATATTACAGCGCTAGATGACAGCTGTCACTCAAACGTCACTGTCATTTTTGGGCGACTGACATTAAGACCTATTGTGATGTTTTCCTGGCGAGGACAGTCTCTCAAGTTTTGTTGATCAGGACAGAAACATCTGTCCTGCTCACCTTTGTCAACTTCTCTGAATCAGAGTATCAACTAAAATATAAAACGTGTTAATTCAGTTTATATCGAAGCTTTTCTGTCTCCTGTCTTCCTGCCCACCAGACCAACTATTTATCTGTCTAATTCTCCCGCCGTCTGCCCTCCATCATGTGATGGATGTGGAGCGTAATCTGACATGAGAGCGCCATAACTCATCTAATACATCGCCTGCGCTCTCAGAGCACCCAGGTGGCATCGGCAGGTGTCCCACAGGTCAGCGCATACACCTGTCTGCCCTCCTGTCCCGTCTAACCACCCTTCACACATCTGTCTGTCTGCTCTTCATCTGATGACAAACTGTAACAAAGCAAGAAGGCTGCTTGTCTCGCTGGATTTCAGCAGAATTGTGTCATTTCTTTGTAAAATGCTAATTCACCTGCAGACAACTGTCCCAGATAATTATTACTCTGCATTCAGTGCTGCTAAATTAAACTATATAATATAAAACTATTTAATATTTCTTGCTTCTGCTAGATGTTGTGTGGGTGTTTTGCTTTTTCTACCGCTGCTGTAAGACGAAGCTGTTTGTGTTGTTAAAGGTGTTTTGTAATTACATTTAAGCTAATTGGACTTTAAATGAAATAGTGAAGTTGATGCTTTTTGTTCTTTCTAAACAACTAGAGGGTGAACTTGTACTCACACACACACACACACTCTGCTGTCGAGCCTTGAGGATGTGTTTTAGCTGTGAAACATCTGTAATGGGATGTTCCCTGCTGATTAGTCTGATGACATACCGCATCTCTAAACCCTTCCTGTGACAGCTCGGCCTGGTTTCTGTGTGTCGGGGGCTCGTCCCCTCCCAGAGAAAATGACAGGAGGGAGAGTTACATCACATCCTGTGACTGAAAGTTAAAATACTACCTGCACTTCACTTCAGCTGACAGAAATCCTTTCACCTGACTGCACACAGATGGATTCAAAAGAGACTTTGTGGCACCAGAAACACAAATTCACAAGACCAAAGACAGAAGATATGAAACGTGTTTTCATTAATGTTTGTTTAGCTTTTCTCTGTGGAACTGAAACAAGTAGATTAAGGAGATTTGTGTTGTAATATATTTGTAATAGTCCACAGATTGAGTTTTATCCATTCAGCCTCTAAAGACTGATGTCACTGAAGAGGAAAATATTAGTTATTTATTATCATTATTATTTTATTATTATTTAATTTATTTCAGAGGCAAACAAACAAAACAACCTGACTAAATATGCCAAAGAAATTGGGTTTCCGAACTTGAGCTGCAACAATTAACAACAGAAAATTCATTGCCAACTATTCTGATAACCGATTAATCGTTTTTTTATGGTAATTTTAAAGAAAAATCTTCCAGCCTCTCAAATAAATATAATATCTCACAAATAAATATTTTAATTAATTGATTATAATTAAATTTACAAATAAGAACATTTTAGGGAGAAACTGTTAGTAATAAGGATATTATAGCCACACAAGTAGAGGCACTCATTGATAATTTTATTATAGCCATAATTGTCAAACACTCAAAAATTCAGCCTTTAAGACCAGGAAAAGACGACATTTAACCTACGACAATATTTTGAATATCACAGATGTCTGATTATTACGCTTTGCTAAAAATACTGAACCCCCCTAATGCCAAGAAAGTAAAATACAGTAGTAATTCACTGACTGTGAATTGACTGTTACATTTATACTTAATATAAGCTAGAGCTGTGTCTCAAATCACGTACTTCTGTTAGTACACTTTCATGTAGTACACTGTGTACACTATGTACTTGGTGTAGTGCACGAATTTTGACAGGGTAGTGTCGTCTCAAATCAAACACAGCCGTTGTTCACTTACCGGAAATGACGATCGCAAATTAGCATTAGCTAGCATTAGCATTCACGTTATCGTTCGTTACCAAATCATTACAGACTGCTAAATTAACCCAAAAAACATACTGATGGCTTATATCCGACAACAGTATAGTGGTGCTTAGTGCTAAAAAACACATGTATAACTCACATTTGTATAATGTGGAGATGTTCACCGTAATTACAACATACCCGGCCGCCATTTCCATTTTGAAAAGTGGTCCCTCCCCTTCCGCTACGTAGCCAAGATGGCGACCATTGAGGGCAAGAAGTGTCCATAGTTCCACACTCAACTTTTTGACCGTCTTGAGTGCACCATCCGGGTTCTCACAGTGCATTTCCCCATACTTCTCAGTGTGAATGTACTTATGCACTCAAAATGTTCAGTGTATTCAGTGTAATTTTATTGAAATGCTTCCTGGTTTCTTTAGATATCAGGTAGATAATAAACTAAATATCTTTGAGTTGTGGACAAAACAACATCTGAAGATGTCACCTCAGGCTTTGGGAAACAGTGATCAACAATTTCTGACATTTATAGACCAAACAACTTGATTAATGAGAAAATGATTGGCAGATTAAGAGATTAGTCACATCCCTATCTAAACTGAACTAATCAGAGCTCTGAGTAACTCTGTCAATGAGGCGGCGTCGACTGGAACAAAGATTATTGGTATTTGCCAAGAATCAGCAGCCAGAGGCCTGTTTCAGGCGATTTACAACATGCAAACTGCAATTTCCAACAGGAGATAATTTCCTTTAGATCATTTTTGACAAGCATGAAACAAACATCATACTTGTAACCCATGCATGGGCGCTGAGATCAGTTTATACACCCAGTTTCTGTTCTATGAGGGACACTCAGATAAGAATAATGCAGTCTGATAGTAAAGTCCTGCAATAATATCATATACTTACAGTTTGTGCTGCTGTAGAATTGTATTGGAAAAACAGCTCAACAGATGTTGGATTTTGAGATTTGACAGGTAAACTTCATAAATATTGTTATTATTGAGGTTATTATTGAAGTTAAAGGAAACCAAACACACGCACGTGGACACACACCCAGATACTTCATACTGAAGGGCGGATAAACAGTGTGACTCATGCTGGTTGCCATGGCAGCGTTTCTTGTGTGAAGGCTCATGGGTTCGCAGATGGTTGTTGGGTGTCTGAGTTTTGGACGAATACAGAATCCGTCCTTGTTCTTGAGTTTAAACATCCCATCCAGACGTGTTTAAATAATGGAATAATCATTTGTGTCTGATATTTTTTTTTTCCACAAAACAAATCGTAATTACCTCATTAAAACCCTTAAAACTACATCTCCTCTTCCTCGCTCACTGGAAAAGTATTTTTTTCTTTTAAAGAGTTTAACTGCTGGACACAGAATGTCTCCTCCTTCACTGTGAAGTTCATTCTCAGTGTTTGTTTACTGGAGGCTTCAATCACAGTTGTGTAAGTCGCATCCTGGACCACGATTGGCTCCAAACTAGCTGTGATGTCACGAATCCTGCTCATAGGTAAACGTGTTAAATTGAGATTTAAGGTGAGAAAGTTTCTTTCTTCAGCAGATAAATGTGAAAACAAGAAGAAGTAAAAACACGTTTTTAAGTATCAAATAAAAAACTTTTTGTAACGTCCTAAATCCTTATAAACACTTGTGTTTGACTAGAAAGATTAAACCAGAGTTTATTTATTTGCACAGATTAAAATCAAACAAACAACAAGAAAAAAATCAATGTTCAGAGAGAGAAAAACAGCTTAGATGAGCTTATTGATTACCTCTAAATGATAAACAGCACTGTGCAAATGTTTGAGGCACTAAAAGTAAAGTTAGAATACTTTCAAAACCTGCACACAGTGTTTCAGGCAGTCGGCAGGTCGGTCCTTCCTGCTTCTGTCTCTTCATGTTAAAATCCCAGACTGACTCCATGATGTTGAGCTCAGAGACCATCTGCTGCAGGACTCCTTGTTCTTCTTGTAGCTTCTTTATAACTTGTGGTGGAAATCTGAAAAACCTTGCGAGGGATCAGCGTACAGTCACAACAGAGTGTAACTGCAGTCTGATGTCAGTTACAAAGCGTCCATACGTTTTTATAGAGGAGGAGTGTTGGAAACATGTATCAGGATGTTTGTGGGGTCCAGTGCTGGATCTCATCATAGCTGTCAGACACTTTGGAAAATAACTGTAGCACGTCCGAGATGAAACTACTAACTCACTTCTTTTGGATCCAGACAGAGAACCAAAACCAAACATGAGCATAAACTAAATGGTTACATGTTCAAGGTTATACAATATGAGTTTTTCCCAAAGTGCAAAGTCTGTTTGGGCTCGTTGAGACCAATCAGCGATGGATAAGAACATGTGTGCTAAAAGACTTTAAGGAGGAAGACGTTTTTAACCCAGTGAGAACAGTAGATCTATAAATGTGATTGAACATTGAGCTCTGGATGAAGATTAGATGATTGTGATGATTGAGAGTTAGTGATCTGGAAGATTTCCCTCCTTGACTTATATTTTGTATGTTAACGTACATATATGGAAAATGTTAATATTATAGATTGTGAGAAGTTGAGCTGATGGTTTGCAGAAGATTTTAGAACGATGATGTGTAAAACTGTACATCTGGACAACTTAAACACTCCAGTGAAGCGTTAAATCATCGCTCTGACAGCAGGGAATCAAATGAAGAATCTTTTTCATGTTACTCATGTCGTGTGTATGTATGTGTGTGTGTGTGTGTGTGTGTGTGTGTGTGTGTGTCACTGCTGCATCGCCCAAACAAGAAACTACAGGAAACAGTAGGATTGTTAAATATGAACCGTGCGTTAACCTTTTTCAGCTTTTTACAATCTCTACAGTTTATGTTCAAGTGTTACGTTTCATCATTTTCAGGCAGGTGTGGGCTCGCTGCTGTAACATGAAGCTTCACTGAGTTTTGTCTTTATGGTATCACACTTATATCCTGATACACTTATCTCACCTGATCGGAATCCAAATTATTCCAGGTCAGGGTTCAGCGATCCGGCTGAATTAGCGAACACTGTTTGTATTTGTCTCGAAGCTGTCGGCCTGAGTTACATCACCATCTCCTTGCTGCAGTCTGTTCACCTGCACAAGAAATACAGTGGAAAGTGTGTGTGTGTGTGTGTGTGTGTGTGTGTGTGTGTGTGTGTGTGTGTGTATGTGTGTGTGTGTGTGTGTGTGTGTGTGTGTGTGTGTGTGTGTGTTCTTGCATTCCTGAAGTGATTGTACTGTTCTTCATGTGGAGCAAATGTCCCCACTAGGATAGAAAAATGAGGTTAGCTCAAGGTGAAAGGACCAAACACATCAAGGTTTTTTGTTAATTAACTATTAATCAATTAATCACTTATATTTCATATGATGACTGATGATCTGTAATTGCAAAATATCACTTTTTTGGATTGATTTTCTTCCTTGCGGCCAGCAATCTACTCGCAGAGACTTGAAACTTGCTCGACAAACGTATCTATCAGTGAACATTTAGTCAAAGTTACATAACTGTCTGATATTTGTCACTGCAACCTGTAAATGCAATAAAATACCAAATTAACATGATCATCTTCCCAGTAGGGATGTGCAGAGGGTCCAGATATGTGTATCTGTATTTGTTGAGGCAGCAAAATTATTTGTATTTGTATTCGAATAAAAGAGGAAAGAGGTTTAAAAATCCTGTTTTTGTTTTTATGGCACTTTTAATTTTAGAAAATTAAAGTAGCTCAGCTTTATCTCTGGGGAACACCCCCAACATATATTTTTTTATTTATTTGTATGAAACAAATATTTGTATAAAACCCACTATTTGTGCTTTGCAGAATAATGTATTTGTATTCGGGCACACCCCTACTTCCCATAAACTTATTGTTTTCCTCACAGTATGCAGAAGCTGACTCTTAGATGTGGAACGTCTGTGCACACAACACTGTCCCTGCTCAATCCTGCATTACTGTATGATGTTAATACAACTTTTTGGCATTTAAATGACTTCATACTAACTGACAAATACATTTGTTTTATGTTAAATTAGTTACAATTGACTTTACGCTCTGACAAGTCTGAATGTTTAGGTTAGAATAAAAGCCATCCTATATACTTCTATATATTCTGTATTTTCACCATATATCTTTTATTGAGTGGATCATCTCCAGATGCTTTTTTTGGCATTTCTCCTCCCTTACGTTATTGTATATATTGTATAACACATCTCAGTATCTGACAGGTGTGATGGAGGGAAGCACAACTTGAATAAAATGTGAAAAAACTCCTGCAAACTGTCTCACTGTCAACACAGGTATATATATATATACTATGAAATGTAAACTAATAAATATTCCTGCAGTAAGTTATTTTATTTGGATACCAGCATCAGTTATAAACCAGAAATATTAATGTAAATCAGGCATTAAATGTTCTAATAGAAAAACTCTGTAAAAACCTTCAAGTTTTTGGCCAAAATGTGCAAGTAGAAACTCTTCCAGTGAAGCAGTTGAGACGTTTCTTCTCTCATTACTGGAGAAACACCAAATCGTGGCGAGTTTTCAGATGATTCATCTGCTCGTTTTCAATTTTTTATTTTTTTATTTTTTGGGGCCAGTTGGTTTCTCTGCAGCCTGGATGCTTCTACACTGAGACAGTTGGTGTTGAAGGAAGCTCGGGCTCGGTCTAACCTGTCAGCTGTGAGCAGCGTGTCGGCTGTGTGACGACGTGCAGCTGCACAAGTACAGTCAAGATGTGGATCTGCGCCGCTGCATATGTCAATACTTGGACATGTTGATGTTAGTTTTTGTTTTGTTTTTTTTCCTTGTGTACACAACATGTTGCCGTACACATGGCGGGACGACAGTGAATTTGTTTGTTTTGTTGTTTATTCAGCCAAATGTTGATGTTTAGACAGTGAAAGATGTTTGTTTGTTTGCAGATAGAGAACTTGGTGATATGAATGCATGCAGAGGACAAATTATTATTTTCTAGAATCAAACAGGTTGCATACGGCGCTACAAGTGTGACAAAGCTGCTGTTGAATATACTGAACGCTATTAGACGTAAACAAAGCTTGAAACATGCTGTTAAAAAGCCTTTTTTCACACGCTGTCCTGTAAAAAGGCCACAGATGAAGAAGAGGAGCGTTTACAAACAGCGAGACTCAGTGTGATGTCGATCTGCCGCGCCACTATTAAAGATGAATGATTATCCAATGATTCGCGTGTGCAGGGTGCTGTGAAGGTCAGAGAGGAGAAGAGATGTTGATTTAGTGAAATTTGAAAGAGAGAGGTAGTGAGGGAGAGGTTTCCCACTGATGCAGGCAGGCAGGCAGGCGGTGGTTGGAGGGGGTTTGATGCAGCTGAAGCTCCATCACCTTCTATTTGACACTGTGACAACCTCATTTAGATCTGAGAGAGAAATGAAGGGACGCAGGGAGACAGACGGCAGCGGAGGGGAGCAGGGAGGAGGAGGAGAAAAAAGCAGTATGAAGGCAGCTGCATGGAAACGCTCATCGCTGTGTTTGACATCAGATGAAGTCTGATGGGAAACAACAGAAACAGGAAAAAGTTTTGCTTTCTTCACATTTTCACTGTCGGGAAACAGATCGTCGGAGCTCGTGTACTCGTGATCGTTCACTGAGTCGGTGGTTAATAAGCTGAGGGACGCTGTTTGCTACGTATCAATGCAGAGAAACAAGCAAAGCTGCTCACAATAAACGTGATGTCATAAACAGTCAGTAAACATGTTTCCATCCACATGTTTTTATGCACATTTTCAATTTGTGCATAAAAATCCGGAGTGGAAGTTAAAATAAAAACGTTTTTTTGCTTGGTTGATGATGATGAGGAGACTGTAACCTTCCTCAGATCAATACATGAAACTAACAGAAACGTCATATTTCCATCATGTTTTCCATCATTTGAGTTTTGATTGTCGCTCCTTTAGCGACGTCATCTCGTTGTATCTTCTTCTACTGCAACAGTTTAATTGCATCTAACTCTTAATACTCATATAACAGCAGTGGATGGAAACATGCATTAATTAGCATTTTTGTATGCAGATTTTCTGGAAATTTGCACTATATTTGGATGGAAACTTGGCTTATGTCGATTGTGTGATGTTAAAAATGAAATTTCATGTGGAAAAGCATTTTTACATATTTTCAATTTGTGCATAAAAATCCGGAGTGGAAGTTAAAATAAAAATGTTTTTTTGCTTGGTTGAGGTGGAAAAATTGATGTAGCAATAAAAACAAAATGCAACAAAATGCTGAAAACATCAGATCAGTGTGGAGCGATGATGATGAGGAGACTGTAACCTTCCTCACATCAATACATGAAACTAACATCATGTTTTCCACGTCTTCCGTCATCTTGTCGTATCTTCTTCTTCTGCAACAGTTTAATTGCACCTAACTCTTAATACTCATATAACAGCAGTGGATGGAAACATGCATTAATTCCTGGAAATTTGCACTGATTATGTGATGTTAAAAATGAAATTTCATGTGGAAAAGCATTGTTACGTGCTGCTCTTCTGACTGCATGTTAGGATTCAGTGATGGTTTTAATGGTGCAAGAACAGGTTTCATGCATCAGATGATTAGTCGATATGTAAAAGACTCCATCAGTGATGTCGACCCACATGTGGACTTTTGGTTTCTATGTTTTTGTGTATTTATTTTTGTATCTGTAACCTTTTTTTTCTCAAGTAGAAGCAGAAGTTTTCCCAACATGCTGAACATTTACCCACAGATCTGTGCTCCGGCGCTTCCTAACTTGTCAATTTCAAAGTAATGACTCAATCTGCTGAAATCTGCTGAACTTGGTCTGAGACGATTGTGTGGAGAACATCATCTGTAGTTTCCTGACTCTTCTTTTCTTACAGTATGTCAGTGTTCTCTCTCTTCTCTCCTCCATCATGGGAATAACCATCCACTGTGTCTGTCAACGCCTGTAATTATTTCCTCCATTTTTTTTGTGTTTGTTTGCTTGTTTCCGTCTTTGTTTCCGTGCTGTAAATATCTGGCCGACGTGTCGTTCCCTCCGGGGGGGGGGGGGGGGGGGTTTCAGCACTGTCAGTTTGTTCCACCACCAGAGAGAAAAAGACACTTTCTTACTCTGTTTCCATCTCATTTCTCTTCCCCTCCCCTCCCTCCCTCCCTCCTTCTCTCTCATTATCACTTTTCCTTTCACTTTTATCTCACACTGTCACTTGCTTTTTATCTCTCAGCTGCTCTTATCTTTTGGCACTTCCTTCCTTCTTATTTCTGTCACAGGCTTTCACTCTCTCTCTCTCTCTCTCTCTCTCTCTCTCTCTCTCTCTCTCTCTCTCTCTCTCTCTCGTTTCTTTGTGACTCATTTGTCTTTTCCCTCCATATATCTTTCTTTATCCATCTCTTTGTTTTACTGTACCTCGTTCTTTCCTCGTCTCTCCTGCTATCAATCAAGTTTCTTACTGTATCTCCATCTTTTCTCCCCTTTGTTCATCTTTATTTCTCTTTTACCTCCTCTGTCTCTTCTATTTGACCTGCAGATGAGCTGCGTTTGTCGTTGCACGTTTGTCAATCAATCTACCTTTCTATCATCATTTTCTCATTTGACAAACACGGTATCTAATTTCCTTGTTGTTGTTTTTGTTGTTGTTGTTGTCGTCAGTTGTTTTTTTGCTTGTTTCTGTTTCTGACAGCTTTACTAATCAGATGTTAATCGTAACAATTAAAGATGTAAAGATTTAAATGTCGAGCAGGTCGATATAAAATGAGCAGTGAATAGTGTTTTTCTCTCCTCAGTGTTGCTGTTTTGTAGTTTTGTTCTTTCTGCTGCTGTTCAGTGTGTGTGTGTGTGTATTTATGTGTGTGTGTGTGTGTGTGTGTGTGTGTGTATTTATGTGTGTGTGTGTGTGTATTTATGTGTGTGTCTGCATATCTGTGGGATTTCCTGTGGTTTTACTTCTCTTTTTTTCAGTCTTGTGAGAGTTCTCATTAAAGAACATCAAAACCTTTCTTCTTCTCCTCTCTCTCTCTCTCTTTTCTCTCTCTGTGCGTCAGTCCCACACACGCGGCGTCTCTTCGCAGCTCTCTCTGTAGTGAACAGTGTGAACTCGGGTCCTCGGAGGTGGCAACATACCTGTAAAAAAAAATACAATGTCAACAAGAACTCGTTGCAGCAGCAGCAGCAGCTCGGCGGTGACAGGTGTGCTGTCGCTTGTACGACCTGCTCTACACGGCGGCAAAGGTTTAATATCACCTTATGAACAAAGTTATATCACATTCACCGCACGGCGTCCAAAAGAAGCTCATCTGAGGAGGGAGACAAAACACTGAAATCCTGTCGTTGATATTCTACAAGTCAGCTACTGAAAGTACTCGGTGAAACATACGATGAAGTCAAAAACAGATTTTGTGTTTAAATATACAAATGATTGACTCGTACGATTAGTTTCATTTAGCGCAGTGTGAATGTTTTAATTAGTATAACACCTTTCACAAAATACTTCACAGGAACAAGAGCTGAAAATAAGACCATCAAATCATACATAGAGTAAAAACATGTGTCACAAGTTAAAATTAAAAAAAAAAAAAAAAGATCATTACACATCACACACATCAATCAGAAAACTCATGAAGACACAAAAGCCAATTTAAAAAGTGACCTTCTGGCGACGTAGGGATGGATAAGATCCATGCAGGGCTCTATGATTTATTTATGGATTACAGACACAAAAACAGAATCTAAGAGGTAACATGTCAAGTGAAAAACACTTTCCAACATGGTCCCAACATTTTAAAAGACAAATTAACATAAAGAAGCATAAGACATTTAGCATAAAACTAACAATTAACGCCTGAAATCTAAAACTATATCACCATAATTTAAATAAAAAGTAATAACTCCCATATCAGGGACAACAAGGACAATTTGATGGCTGAAGTATTTGTTGAAGGGCAAGATACTGAACCCTAAACTGATCCTGATGTGTGTTGGGTGTCCTTTTTTTTTTAGTTTTCTCAAAAAAGCGCACTTTTCAGATAGGAGGATAGGAGGTTTTGCTCTTCGGCCATCGATATGCAATAACAAGAACCTTAAAATGAATCCTAAAACGGATGGGCAGCCAGTGCAAAGAACTTAAAATAGGAGAGATGTGAGTCATCCTGCTGCTTTACAGCCTCGCAGCTGCATTTTGGACCATTTGTAGCCGGATCAGAGAAACGGGATGATATGAAGGCATGGATGATTATTTCTAGTTCCGGTTGTGATACGATGGACGATGGAAAAAACATATAGGGGTCAATGATTTAACATGCTGATCACAAACATAACCTGGTCAAATATGACACCAAGATTTCTTAAGTTTGAGCCAACAGCTGATGAAAGGGACCCAATACTCTTTACTGTCAGAGGCAATAATGAGAATCTCTGTCTTGTCAGTGAATGTTGCTAAACTATTATATAGTAAAATGATTGTAGTATTATGTTAAGCAGTAGTAATAGTAGTACTTGCATTAGCAGTAGTATGAAAGAACAAGGCTTTATTAACTCACACACAGAGAAATAAGACTGTTGTCCATTAAGAAGCAATATTTAATGATTACTGTTAGCGTCTCATTAAGCGGTTGACATAACACGTGTTGCAGTGATTGAATTAGCAGCAAAGTTCAAGGTTGATTCATTATCCAGGCAGCAGAAACTTTTGGGTAATGAGCTTTGAAAGAAAGGAAGTGCTCACTCAGCGACTTCACCTCTGAAGAAAGTAAAGATAAAGCAGCTTTAGCTTGTCGGATTGACTCGCTGTACAGTATCAAGCAGGGTAAACAGTTTGTAAACAGCAGGAAATAGACTTTAGTGAAGCAGTCAGAAGGCGTTTATTGCTGCAGATTACTCTCTGACAAAAATATCAGGGGTTTTTTTGGACGTTATAATACTAGACGTTGCTGACAGGTGAAACAAATGTGTGTGTGTGTGGGTTTGAAGATGATGAACCAGTGCCTCTAAGATGTCTTCATGCCTGCAGACAAACGTACAGTTTTTAAATCACTCATATTGTCACGGTGATGGATGACGCTTCTCGAGCCGGCCGCACGTCTCTGAACAGTCGTTGAAGTTGATGGGACTCAAGATTAGAGACAAACAGAGTGTGGAAGTCGCTCACCTTCAGCAGAATTACAGCAGATTGTTTACATACTAACAAGTCTCACGGTACTTCAGTCAGTCAGTCAGTCAGTCAACACTGTCAATCAAATGGTTTTGGTTTTCCTGTGGATGTACTTGAGTTTCTGAAGGTTTCTCTCATTTCTTTGTCTTTACATGTTTGCAACTACACCATTTCTCTGTTTATTCCAAAATATTTGCTGCTGATTCCACTTGAAATGCAAAATTATTTTGTTTTATGGCACTAAAAGCAGGATATCGATGCTGTAGGTTGGATCATCTTTTATTTTACAGAGAAGCAAAACAGCAACACGTCTACATTTAGAACTGCTTTATGTAACATTATGCAGAGACCACACCAGACAGTTTGAGTCATGGTGATGATGATGAGTTTTGAAGGCTGATGGAAATCACACAGTCAGTCAACTTGTCAGAGAGGAAGGGACGGGCTGGGAGATTTGGGACAAATTTGGAGAGATGCAAACACCAACGTTATCACAGATATCGACGGCCGAAGAGCAAAACCTCCCATCTGAAAAATGCACTCTTTTGAGAAAACTAAAAAAAAAATTGTTTTCTTGTAGAATGCTATTTGTTAAGGATACCCAATACATAAAACACTGTTTTTGGACTATATTATTATATTATGTGTTATAGATATTAATGCATCGTAAAGTGCAGATAGGAGCTTTTGCACTTGATGCAAGTTGGAAGAGGTTCTTCAAAACGATGCTCTAAATTAAGTTAATGATTAAAATTAAATTAAAAATAAAATTAAGTTTGTTCTCAGGTAAAAAGATGTAGTAAATCTATGGCCAAAGTGCAAAACCTCCTATCTGCAGAATTTTCTGATCAGCGTATTTCACTTTGGATGATGAGAACAAGGAAGGCTGCTCATATTCAGTCTGTCTGCAAGATAACTTTTACATTTACTACGTCTTTTTACCTGAGAACAAAGAGGTTTTGCTCTTCAGCCGTCGTTATGTAATAGTATACTAGGGTCAGAACTCCTTAAGTGGGAAATTCCTTAAAGTGTATTCAGTGTATTTGCTTCCTTGTGACTTTTCTGTCACAATGAAGGGCGAGATTATCTCACAGACAGACTGAATATGAGCAAAACCTTCCTTGTTCTCATCATCTGAAGTGAAAGATAGGAGGTTTTGCGCTTTGGCCATCGAGTCATAAACTCCACAATGTTATTGTTAATGTTCATTTGTTTAAAAGAATTACACAAAGCAGTGTTACATCATGCTGTAAAGACAAGCACAGTAAGTGTAATTCAGGTCATCTTAACACCTCCAATGACCTTATTATGATTCAGGTCATTTTCACAAATAAATGAGGTGTCAGATAACATCAGGTGGGTTATCGGCTCTTTTTTTAAAATATTTTTCTTTAATGCTTTTTTCTAAAATGTGATACTGAACAGTTACCTGTGGCGTGTAATCACCTGCTATTTTCATCTTTTCTCCGCTGGCTGAGAACGGATCATTTTCCCAGCGGTGTGTCCTAATGAATCGTAGGAGAAAAAAAAAAGTCACATTTCCATCTCTACGTGTGTCTAAATCGCTGCTCATCTGCCGCTCGGGCGCCGTTCTCACCGCTTCATGAGAGAAGTCAGCTCAGACTTTCCTGTGTTATTAAGGATTAACTGGAAGCATCCTTCTGTAAAAAAAAAAAAAAAAAGTAGTGTGTGTGTGATTGTCTCATTACAGCAGGAAGATGCATGGTTTCATTACATCGCAGTGTGAATCTTGATACTCTTGATTACACTCGGACCGCCCAGCTGTGTGTGATACACAATTTACAGGCTGGAGATGATATCAGAGGTTATTTATACTGCAGGAGAGTGCTGAAAGCTTATAAAACCACATATGTCGCTACATTAATCATATAAAAACTTCAAATTTTTGAGAAAACCTCCATTGGGAATTTGTTAATTATGATATTTTCAGCAGTGGCATTGTTGGTTCTGGTGTTTTCATGCAACAGAGCGAAGCCTGCGTTGGAGGGATGGGGAGTGATGTAGCACATGATGAGACGCATGCAGGTAGGAAACAGGAGGCAGGAAACTTTTGATTGAGCTGCTGCCTTCAGTGTCTCAAACTTTTTCTCCACATTTCAGCTCTGAGATCACTCAATAACAACAAACTACAGACACACACAGAGCTCTCTCAAGTCACAAATTAACTTGAGTTTACTTATATTTTACGTCTGTATAGTGTTTCACATCTAGTCTATTGAAATGTCAGTCACAATACAGCTTAGGCAGGTGTGAAATGGGTTTGATTAATCTTAATAATGAATATCAGTCGCATGAATATAAATATAAATTGTGAGGTTGCCGAAAAATCAATACTGATGTTTCTAATCTTCCCTTTGAGTCGATCAAATACCTGCAGCATCACATATCTGCTGAAACAATAAGAGCGTCTCCAGATTAAGAGGTGCTGTGCAACATTTACACTCATGTCGTAGCAGCGGTAACTTTCTTTAATGATTTAATTCCCCTGAAACGCCAGCTGGATCGATCAGGATCTAACGCTAATGTTCTGTGTTTTTCTACACAGCCAACAGTTCAGCTGTTAAACACAGATGACGAGTTTATTTCAATCAGGAGAAACACCTGCTGTGTCTCAAATCACATACTTCTGTACATTTTGAGTGCATAAGTGCGCTGAGAAGTATGGGGAAATGCACTGTGAGAACCCGGATGGTGCACTCAAAACGGTCAAAAAGTTGAGTGTGGAACTACGGACGCTTCTCGCCCTCAATGGCCGCCATCTTGGCTACGTAGCGGAAGGGGAGGGACCACTTTTCAAACTGGAAATGGCGGCCGGGTACGTTGTAATTACGGTGAACATCGCCACATTATACAAATGTAAGTTATACATGTGTTTTTTAGCACTAAGCACCACTATACTGTTGTCCAATATAAGCCATCAGTATGTTTTTTGGGTTAATTTAGCGGTCTGTAATGATTTGGTAGCACAAACGATAATGCTAATGCTAATCTGCGATTGTCATTTCCGGTGAGTGCACAACGGCTGTGTTTGATTTGAGACAACACTACCCTGTCAGAATTCGTGCGCTACGCCAGTAATATATAGTGTACACAGTGTACTACATGAAAGTGTACTAACAGAAGTATGTGATTTGAGACACAGCTACAGTCTTTACAGTTGAGTCTCCAGGCTCTCATCAATGATTGAGACGCAGCTTCAGTTTCTTACGTGGTGAATAGTGTTTATTGGACAGCATGATAGTGAATGTCAAAAGTCTATATGGAAGGGGCGATGAATGCAGGAATAGTTTAACCCCCCCGATGGAGTCTAGACACTGGTGGCGGTGATGGGAGAGGCGTGGAACGAGGTGGCGTGATATCGGCTCCTGGTGACTTCGGGCCTTGCCGTAACGTGAGATCGGGAAGATGAATGATGAGGCGAGGATCAAGCTCCGGTGTTGCGGCTGTGGAGGTGGATGACAGCGACAGAGAGGGAGACGGTTTTAAATTTTGACAGCTAGGCCGTGATTGGCTGTTTAGGGATCGTGGAGGAATCTAGAAGTGATGGGAGAAGCAGCGAGAGAGAAGAGTGAAAATATGAATGACTGAATGATTAAAAGTCTTCCTGCCTGAATTTACGCTAAGCTTCATATAGTGAAATTGTGTGTAAAGCAGCTTTTCTCAGGATGAACCCTGAACTCATCAGAGCAGAGCTGTCTCTTCCAGTCCAAACTTGTCCAAAAATGTGTTTTAGTTTTCAGTTTTGAATGTAAAGTCTCACAATATTTGCTGCAGTGACCTGAAACTACAAACATCCATGTTTAGCAGCACAAAAATATGATCTAACAATCAGTAAGATCACAGATAAACATCTTTAGTAAGCTGACAAATACCTAAATATCTTAAAGCAACATATTTTGAGTAAATGTGGACATTTTCTAGACTAAAAAGCTCGGCCAACTCAGCTACAGCTTCAATCTGCTCGGCTCTGTAACACCCACAGTAAGTTTTCCTCCTGAAAACAGTCAGAAGGACTTTTTCACTGAATAGTTATGTAATTTTGAGCTACAGTTGTGTAAAGGGTGAAAAATAGTGTTTGATCAAAATGACATTAAATTGGGATGTATTTACCTTCTCTCTTACGTTAATACATCCATGTTTTATAGCTTTTTAGACACTTACCTACTGATACAACATCAGTGAGTGGGAGCAGAGACACTTGAGATTTGAAGAATGCCTCGGAGACATAAAGAGCCGAATGTTTAAGAAAATTTTACAACCTAATGAAGACAAATCGGGAGTAGTAATTTGGCCCCAACCATACCATAAATTAGCTTTCAAAGGAACATAGCACCCCTAAAAAAACCCCTCCTCCTCCTGACCAGAGAAATATCCAATATAGATAGAGCCATATTTCTTCTCTGCACTCTAGAGCCATTTATTTCATACTCCGAGACAAGGCTGAAATGAGCCATGATTCACGAGCTTTCCTGTCCTTGTTTAGATTTATTTTGGCAGTGATGAGGTGCATTAATCTACTTTAAGCTTGTAAGTGAGGCTCTGCAGACGGATCATTTCAGCACGTTGCAGTGCAGCAGCAACAGCAGCAGCAGCAGCAGCAGCCTTTCCCTTTCCAGAGGCTGAACTGGTGCATCAACAACAACAACAAACAGGGGATTCATTTGTATCCTATGGAGATTTGGAGATTCCTACGTGGTAAATATTTATCTGGTTGACACTGTCGACCGCTCAGACGATCTGTAGTTTTAGATTTGTAGCATTGCAAGCTCAGTGAGGAACTTTGTGCTGAACGTGTTTGTTTTATGCAACAAACTGTTTCACATTTATACTGTTAGACAGTCACACACCTGGGAGCGGTGCAAGAACACTGAGCAGCAGCTTCATTGGTGCATTTTGGAGCTCAGTGTCAGCTAATAAGAGAGAGACTTCTGGTAATACTCACTTTTCCTGTTCACATTGATGACGAGGGATCATCGTATAATTGCTCCATAGTGTGGAATTCTTTTTCATACATAAGGATTGCTCTTTTTTACTAGTTCAGACTGCTAATTTCATTATGTTTCACTCTCAAACACCGTTGCCGAGACCTTGATCCATGCCTTCATCTCAAATCGTCTGGACTACTGCAATGGAGTCCTGTTCGGGGTACCCAGTAAAAACCCTGGACAGGCTCCAATATGTCCAGAGCTCAGCTGCCAGGGTTCTTACCCACACCAAACCCCCACTCTCATTCACCTACACTGGCTCCCTGTGAAATACCGCATCTCCTACAAACTCCTCCTCCTCACCTACAAATCCCTCCACTCCCTGGTCCCCCCAGTAGACCTTTCAGACCTCCTCCACCAACACACACCATCCTGAAGCCTGCGGTCCTCGGACTCGGGGCTGCTCTTCATCCCCCCCACCCTCTGGAAGTCTCTCCCTTGCAAATCAGCCCTCAAAACCTACCTGTTTGCTCAGGCTTTTGACCCACAGTTCACCAGTTAACTTCTCAGTTGCTTATTATTTTGTAAAGCTTTTGTAAAGTTTCCTTGGGTGTTTTGTAAGGCTCTATATAAATCTAATTTATTATTATTATCATGATTATTACTTTAGTGAGGCTTTGCTGTTGCTGAAGTATGTGACACTCCTTATATTTTCAGTTAGAAACACACATTTTGAACAGTTTGCTTGTGGTGTTTGGTGCTGGTTTGGAGATCGTCATGTGACCGGGATGACAGGAGACACGTGAGGTTAGAAATCATCATCCGGAGCTCATAGAAATCTGCAGCTGCATCCTAACCAGCTTGCTCCACTTTCATGTCGCTGAGAGAAATTAGATGCTGCCGGTTATTAGCTTGAGGAGCCATTTGTGCTCTTTCTCAGTACAGAAAAACCTCCCTCGATCTGCCATAAAGGAGTCACAAGAGTCTCAAACTGTTCTTTTTGTCATTGTGAAACTGTTTCAAATTGGCATGTCTTTTTCCTTCCTGACAAGGTGCAAAGCCAAAACCTAAAGTAATTTAAAAAAAAAAAAAAAACCCTGAACCTTTTGATAAATCTAACAATACTGCTCAAGTCATGAATATAAAATGTCTAATCTAAATGTCTCCTCTTGTACAATTCTAGTTACCGGACACATAGAAGAGTTTCAACTTTTACATTCTTCACTCAGTACATCGTTAGCAGCTATTGTTTGCTAAATACCTGTATGAAGATCAATGGAATTGTCAAACTCTATACAGTATTTTATATTTTATGCAAATTACAGGTTCTTCTGTACCAGTTAAAGTTCTATGGGTGTAATTACTGCACTCCTCTAACATTTACAGTTGAATTATGACGTCAGTGGTTGTGAATGTGATGTGCAGCTTCATCTAACCTTAATCTTGAGAAAAGTGTAATAATTTAGACTTTGAAATGAAATAATGGAGCCATTAGGGCCCATTTAGAGTATTTTTTCTGTGGCGTGTATATAACAAAAAACAGAGGGAACACCTTAAAAACACAAAGAGAAACAACAATACAGTATATAGATATACAGAGATAACTTAAGAGAAAACTGTTCAACTTCAGCTTGTTCTCAACATGTTTTGGGACATTTTTATAGCACACATGTGATCTGAAAGATCTTACAGAAACATGACAAATTATTCATTTAGTTCTGAACATAGTAATTATTTCTAATTACCACATTTAAAAGAATTTCAGAACATTGTCATGGTTTGATTTTGGACATCAAGACATTTGTTGCATGTCATTCTCTTTTTCCACTTTCAAAAAAACTGTCAATAAAGGCAAACATAGCAAAACAAATCTGAGCGTACACTAAGGTCATAAAATCAAGTTTGATGAGAAAAAAATGTACAGTACAAATCTGATCAGTGTTGAGTTCACATTCACCACCTTTACTGTGAAAACTCCTGAGATCAGGTGCAAACAACTGCCTTCAGAAATCAGTTAGTTCCTTCGCAATTAGAGTTTGTTAGAGAACATTTCTAAACAAACAGCATCATCAAGACCAAAGAGCTCACCACACAGGTCAGGGATAAAGTTGTGGAGAAGTACAAAGCAGAGTTAGGTTGTAAAAAAATTACCCCAAGCTTTGAATATCACACTGAGCATCATTATATCCATCATTACAAAATCATTAGGAAAGAATATGCCACAACAGTGAGAAGGTCGTCCACCTAAACTGACGGACCGAGCAAGGGGAGCATTAATCAGAGACACAGCCAAGAGGCCGATGGTAACTCTGGAGGAGCTGGAAAAGATCCACAGCTCAGGTGGGAGAATCTGTCCACAGGACAATTATTAGTCGTGCAGTCAACAAACCTGCCCTTTATGGAAGAGAGGCGAGAAAAAAGCCAGCTGCAGCTGAAAGAAAGCCATAAGAAACTGGGCCACAAGCCATGTGGGAGACAAAGCAAACATGTGGAAGATGGCGCTCTGGTCAGATGAGACAAAAATTGAACTTTTTGGCCTGAATGGAAAACACTGTGTGTGGCGAAAACCCAATATTACACATCAGTCTGAATACACCATCCCCACAGCAAAACACAGTGGTGGTAGCATTATGCTGTAGGGTTGCTTTTCATCAGCAGGTACTGGAAACTGGTTTACAATTTACAATTTACAATTTCATTTGATAGGACGCAGGTGTCAACAGGCAGTGCACAGAGGCAATACATAGAGTACATAGAATGCAAAGAAGCAGATTTTCCAATTTCTTTTCAGTCCATGAAGTGCAGAGGTCTTTGGTCTTAATAATTGAGAGGGAAAACCCAGTTTGGTAACTCGTTCCAACACCAGGGAATCATAGAGTCTACTGAACCTGGTCAGGATTGAGGGCAAGATGGATGGAGCCAAACACAGGACAGCTTTTGAAGAAAATCTGTTTGAGACTGGGGCGGAGGTTCAACCTCCAGTCGGACAATGACCCTGAGCATGCAGCAACAGCTACACTGGGTTGGTTTAAGGCAAAGAATATTAATGTTTTAGAATAGGCCAGTCAAAGCTCAGACCTCAATCCAACTGAGAATCTGTGGTGAGACTTGAAAATTGCTGTTCACAGATCTGACTGAGCTTGAGCTAAGAAAAATGGGCAAAAATTGCAGAAAGGTGGTAGAAACATAACCCCAAAAGACTTGCTGGTGTAATTGCAGTGGGGGTTGAATACTTGAATACCAACGGAGGTTTACGGGGGTTGAATACCAACAGACGTCTGCTTTTTTGTCTTCAAAGCACTAAGCATGTTGTGTTAATGAAATGGTAAAAAAAAAGCCCAATTAAATCAATTTGAATTCCAAGATGTAACTCTGCAAAATATGTAAAAGTCCAAGCGGGTTGTACCTGTTAAACTTTCCACACGGATGACCACGTGGAATTCTATATGAGCTGGAAATGAAAGGTGTTTCACAAGCTGTCATGCTGCCGTGGAGCGGTGGAATCAGAGGCAGCTGACCTTTCGACACGGTGCCGTGTAAACTCTTATCTCAGATAAATCAACCGCGCGGAGCCCTGAGGTGCGATAGCTCACCTTTGACACGGCAGGTATTGGCCTTGCAGTTCCAGCTCCTCCCTCGTTGCCTCGAGCTGTTGGCTAACCCCGACCTCGCTTTGACTGCAGGACGTCAGAGATGTTCTGTTTGTGTCTTTGTAACCTTTGTAAGAAAGTAAAATAGACCTAATTCATCCCGACTGACTCTGGAAAAAAGATTTCTTTCCTTTTTTTAATGAATTTAATGAAAGACATCAAGCACGACACGTCTTTAGTGATGATGGGGGTGTTGAACCATCATGTAAACAGAAATATATGATGTAATATTTCCTTTTTAATTGTAATGTTATAATATTTTTCATTTTTGAAGGACAGAAATAGAAATAGAAATAGTAAATACTCATTAAATATAGTAAATACTCTATACCCTCAGTGGTATAGATTCAGTGTGACCACATAATTCTGAACAGACAGACAGAAAGTCTCATTATCTTTAACCTTAAACCTGACATCTCTGTATGTATTTAGGGACTTTCTGGCTGAACATAACCTCTGATCAACCTGTAGGCCTTGCCTGCAGTCATGAATATATTTGCGAATGTCAGTAAACAGAGAGGACTCGTTATAATGTTGTTTACAATTAGCCGACTTTGGGGTACATCCACCATTTGATGGCGTTGACCCTTGCTGTCTCGGGATCTGCCTCAGACCTGCGCCATTTTGACTTTTTGACCTGTGGAGGAACACTTTGCCTGAGGGGGTCTCTCTGCTAATAGCTATCTGGTCGAGGAATCTGTCAACAAATCTCTCTTTCTGAAGTTTCTGTTCCCTCCCTCCTTTTCTTTCTCGTCCTTTCTTACCCTTCTTCCCTCCATATTTCACTCTGCCTATTTTAAGACTTGATCCCCTCCAGAGGGGCAATTTGTACCAATTTAGCAAAGTGAGGCGGTCGACAGGTAAAGTGTTGTGTTGTTGCTTCTTTAATTAGCGAAAGACAAACTCACATCAGTCAGTCATGGACTTTTTTTTTTCACTCTTCCAGCCTAGTTTGTCAAAGCTCTGCACATTGATCCATGCAGGCTCACATCAGGACATTTTTCAGATCATATCAGGGAAGTTTCTTATCATGGAAACAACACCGGAAAAACACACAGCTGCCAGCAGCAATAAACAGGTTAGCAAAGTGTGACAAAGAATGCTGTGAATTTCCTGCTTTACCCACAAGGCATCAACATCAGTGTTTGTACCAAAACCGTTCATACTGTTCATTTTAAATATCCACATATGTCCAGATGTGGCTCAGCTGTTGACTATCCTGCTGGGTTACATCTGGATTGATTATTGAGCCGTGATTATATAGATGGATGAGTTTATGACTCGTTACTTAGCTTTTGCTACTTAGTAAAGACTAAAATATTGACAATCATGACATTTATTTATTAAAAAAAGAAAAGAAAAGTTTTGTTCACAACACCAAGAACAAATACGTCTTTCATTTGAATCAATGCAAACATTGTTTTGCCTCAAACATTTCATGCTGTGTCTAATACAAATACGTTATTCAGCAAAGCACAAATAGTGGGTTTTATACAAATATTTGTTTCATACAAATATTTTAAAAATTATTTGTTTTTGGGAAGAAAAAAAAAAAACATGTCAAATACCAGTTCACAGGTCGATTACATTGTTATCTCAGTGTCTGTCCTCTGCTCCAATGTTACATCCATCAGGGTCCCAACAGACTCTCCATAACCTGTTGTTCCCCTTCTCCTTTCCACAAAGTTAGGTTGTAAAAAAAGAGGCAATAAATGAAAAGCGGAAAGCAAGAATCACCTTAGAATTTCTACTTCATGTTACACACTGTGCTGTCTCTGTGTTATGGGTGTATAAATAGGTAGAGGTCTGTCTGCAATGAGGCGATGAGTAAAGTTTTAGCTCAGTAGTCAGCGCAGTCATCTATGATCTGAGACTCCAGTTCAAGACCTGGTATGTGGACCTCCTTCATAAGGTAGTTTATTCATGAATACTTATTGTAACATTTTAATTTTCTAAAGTTAAAAGTGTAATAAATACAAAAAACAGGATTTTTAAGCCTCTTTCCACTTTTATTCGAATACAAATACAAATAATTTTGCTGCCTCAACAAATACAGATACAAATACTGGGATCTCTGCACATCCCTAATCTGAATTTAGCTTCAGTCTGCAAGAACACCCAGTTGTCCCAGGTTATTACTATCCATGCCCTAAATTCTGAAACACAAAATATTAATATAATTACTTAAAATAACAACAGGTTTCTTGATTAAACATGATCATGATGGAAAACAGCAATGTTGTTTATGACTCTTTGTCTCTTCACATCGTCCTCAACTAACATCCTCCCTGATTCCTTTCTACTTTCTTTGTTTCAAAATTCTTTTTATTAATTTTAATACTTTAATACAAAGACAAAAAAAACCTCCTACCTCATAACAAATACAATATTACACTCCCAATGTTGTACCTGTACCTGCATGGAGGTTTCTTTCTTTCGTTAAGAAGCAGCTCCATACACACCTTAACTCTAAGCTCTGAGTTTCAGGTTTGAGAATACGTCTCTAATTGAGTGAGAAATTGTGGGTGGAGTAGCTTCCTCCTGTCTGAAAAGTATCAGGCAGCGTGCCAAAAAAATTAGTAAAAGCAGTGATCTTATCTTACCCTACAGCAGGTTGTTTTAGCTCCTTTCTGGAACATTCCCAAAAAAAAAAAAAAAAAAAAAAAAAAAGGACAGAAGAGTATTTGGATTGGCAGAGCCGGAACATACGGATCAATGATACTTCTGTAGTCTTACTTCTGGTTAACCTGCGGGTCAGTTCTCACACAGTTTTTGATTTGGAAAAGATAGGCTCAATGTAGAACTTTAAATTGGATGAGTGAGTGTCAGGAACACATATAAGAAAAAACGGTCCTTTCAACTTTCATTTCTGTTCATTCGCCTTAATGTTCCACCTTTTAAAAAAAAACTTCTCAGTGGTACTGTTAAGGCTCATCACTGTTGAGTTTCTTCTGTAGGTGTCTCTCTTTGCTCTGTAACTTTAGCCGAAACGCTAACTGTCGCTCATATTAATTAAGTCATGTAGGACCTCAAAACGGGCGTTTAAATATCTAGAAATCATGGAGGTTAATTCAAGCTTTGCTGTTGTTTTCTTTTCTCTCAACCACACCCGCTGTTCTCAGAGTGCTGATCCCTCTTTCATTCTCTCTCTCTCTTTATATCCTCTTTTTCTTTTCAACCCGACTGTACCGACTCTCTCATTATCCAGTTTGCTTTCATCTTGTTTCTCGCTGCTTGTGTCCTTACTTTGTGTAGTTATTAAGTGAAAACCAGGACAAGTATTATTATTATTAAATCAATCAGAAATAAACACAACATTGGTATTCGCAGCAGTTGTGTTACACCCTTTAATATACATCTTTTTCCATTGCCTCTTCTTCTCTCTCCCTCTCTCTGTCCGTCCTTTTTCATTTTTTCGCCATCTGTCCAGGTGCTCGTATTTTCCCCAGACGTGCTATTAAAAGGATGTCGGCGCTCTTTCTCTTAGCGCTCTAAAGCACTGTTTTGCCCTTCAGTTTCACTTCCTGTATCGACTGAGAAACGTCCTTTTAAATCCGTGTTAACCCTTCTTCCTCTTCTTCTTCCTCTTTTGTCACTTGTTTCTCCCGAGTTTTTTAGAACAGGAAGTTGTAATTATTCATTCTTTTATTTACCCTTGTCAGTGAACAAGAAGCTGGTAATGCAACTTTGTAAGTTCTCTCTTAAAAGGTTGCATTATAATAGTAATACCAGGCAGAACATTGAGCCATTTGATACTCCTGCATTATTATGTTTTCAATATCTGCTTTGTCCCATTCAGAATAAATCTGTCAACCAGTAGCTAATGTTCTCTTTAATTACTTCCTGTAAATCACAGCTCTGTAACGCCAACAGACAAACAAACTCACAGAAACGTTCGCTATTATAGTTTCTGTGTAAAGACACAAAACACACACATATGAACACACACACGTCTTGCAACTTGCAGCGACAACTCCAGAAGGAGCTTAAATTTCTATAACACTCACCGCACAATCAGCTGATAATAAACGCCTGTGTGTATTATGTATCACTGCTTTCATTCGCCCAGTGAAGTCGTGTTGGACGGCGGGACGGAGACTCGTCTGGTAGACAGAGGAGGAGGTTTAAATTCCGACACTGTAGAGACTTGTAAGGAGTGATACACTTTTCATTTCCTGTCAATGATGAATGAAATGAACTAGCTGAAGAATGCTCCCGCCGCCCCTCCACACACACAACCCCCCCTTCCCCACCACCTCCTGAGATATTAAAACATGCTGCAACATGAATGAAATATTCTCTTATACATCTGGAGGATAAGAGATCGTGTGTGCCAGCGGGTGCAGATTAAAGCTAGAGCTCAACGTAAATCAGTGGCCGATGCTTGTGTGTCTCTCTCGACAAGTAAATCGCTAATTCAAACAGTCAATCCACTGTAAAGGTAAACCATCTGGGTTTTTTTGTTTTTATAACCATTAAATAGCTGCGTGATTGGGTTTTTTTTGTGTGTGTGTGTTTTCTTAAGCTTTATTTGTTCAGAGAAGGATTGCCGGGCGTGTAGGGCTCCACTTCAGCTTCATTTGTTTCCACATTTGCAACTAAGAGCCTCCCAGTACAACCACAGAGATGTGCTGTTGGTTCCTGATCGGTTTAAGTTTGGGTTTGTTGCTCAGGAGCACATTGTGTAGTAGAGGAAAATTAAATAAGATACCATCGGCTCAGCCACACTCGGCGAGCTGTAACTCTTTCTGCCGTTTGATGCTTTATCAGAGCTTGAAAAAAGCTACCTGTGAGGCTTTTATGAGGGTGAAACATACAGTAAACACGCTGCACAAACTAAAAAATAAGCTAAAAGAGGCTAAAAGGTTCTGTAGAGATGCAGAGTTGGTGATAAAGACCCCTTTCACATCAGAATTACATACTTTCATGTAACAGTATCTTCTTTGGCAGTAGTATACTCCTTCACATTCATGAAGTTATAAATATTCCCACCAGGAAACTGCCCAGTAAATTAACTGGAGCTGCTGGGATCTTTAGTGCCTTGCTCAGCTGCATCTCAGCAGGATTAAAGCCAGCGGACTTAACGATTCCAATGTTTTTCCAGCGAGAAGCGAGCTCGCAGAGGTTTCCTAAAGCTCTGTGTTAAAGATAATTGGCTGATAGAAACATGGTTGTTTCCTAATTCGGTTGGCCTTTGGCTCGCTGTGTGCTGGACTGGCTTTTGTAAATGAACTGCTGTTGCCTCATTAGAGTCTGGTCTGTTTTATCACCCAGTAAACTGTAGAGACAAACAACAGAGCGGGCTGTTATTTTTCTTCTGCTAAAACGCTCCTCCAGGGTTTAATTATACTGAGTTGAACTGAATTAGAATTAATGAAACACTTTGTAATACTTTGGGACAGAAGCTACACATCAAATTGTCCCACTTTTACTGCTGCAGATTTATCGAGTGTGCTGTAGGCCGCTGTGTAAAAGGTTTATGTCCGTTTTAACTTTTATTATAGAAGGTTTTTACAATATGCTTCCTTAACACCAAAACTGTGCCCAAACTTTCACCACCAGTGCAGGTGTTTTACTAATTTTACAATGTCGCACATGACAACTGTCGCTGAAATGTTTTCTCTCATAAATTTATCGTCATTTTCTCTGTGTGTCTTTTAGCTGAAGAGGGGTTTATGTGTAAGACGCCGGCCATAGCCGACATCGTGATCCTGGTGGACGGCTCCTGGAGTATCGGCCGCATCAACTTCAGGCTGGTCAGGACTTTCCTGGAAAACCTGGTCAAGGCTTTCTCCGTTGAGTTTGACAAGACCAGGATCGGTGAGGAAGTTTCTGTGCTTCATTCATTTACCATTTGGTGGACGTTTTCATTTAAAATGCCTTATTTCACCTCAGCTGGACTGCAGATTTTTTGTAGATCCCAAAGTTTGCAAAGACACCAAATGCAAAGTGGATTTTAGGGAAATATTTTTTAAAATGATGCACAGGAATATTTCTATTTGGTGTAACGTAAAACCTCAATATGATAATGTATGTGTGCAGGACTGGCTCAGTACAGCGGAGACCCCAGGATCGAGTGGCATCTTAACGCTTACTCCACCAAAGAGGCTGTGATTGATGCTGTAAAGAACCTGCCGTATAAAGGAGGAAACACACTGACAGGTACGCTGCCAACCAAACCTCAGCCTCCCTCTGGTTATTATGGTCCGTCATACCCATCACAGGTAACAGATAACGCCCAGAGGTCGACTTGGACCAAAGCCAGTCCTCTACCTCACCTTAATGTATTCACTTCAGTGCGGTGCGTTTCAGTTATGTATTGAAATGTTTGTTACATTACAGCCTTGAGCTGATAAGAACAGACTGTGAGTCAGAAGGCCAAACATATTTAAATTAAAGTTTTAACATCATTCTGACCTCAGGCAGTAGATGAAAATCTGGAGCTTCACTGATATTTTACTTTAAGTGCATCATCAGGTTCAAATTGTAGAAGCAACAGCAAATATACAGTATTCATGTTGTGCCTGCTGATTGCTCAGTTACAGGATTATGGTATCACAGCCTCAACCCAAATATATTTACAACATAAAGCATTTTTGAGTCTTTTAGAATCTTTCAGACTCTTTTCAGTAACATATCTTCATCTGAAACAAGCATATCGTCAAATAGATAGTTGTGGTATTGTATATTTGTTCACCCAAATCATAAAAAAACATATCTGGAATGTACTAATTATGGGTCCTGACTGTCCAGCAGCTGATTTGAACTAATTTGAACTAAAAGCAAAAACCACAACTACTTAAATGAGCTGCTAGCTGGCAGGTAGACGTCAGACATCAGGAGGAGGAGAGAACTGGAGAGTTATGAGTCTCTCCTCCCTTTTTTGAACTGGTTTCCAGTTGTTTCTGTAGTTGGTGGGATATACAGTACATCAGCACTGGTGCACAGTTGGTTACTGGTGAATGATGTCATAAAAGTTAATCTGGAAACAACATTTCAGCAGAGAAATAAAACAACGTGAATTCATCACTAAGTGTATAAAGTTTTTCTTAAGTTTTAGCACAACTACTATTAACTCCTAACTAGTTTCAAACTAGTGATTTACAACATCATATTGCATTAAAACGTAAGAAATGTCTTAGCTAAACACTAATGTGTAAATCGGTTGCAAACTGTAGCGCTGTACAAGAAGAATAAGAAGAATC
Organism: Thunnus thynnus; assembly: GCF_963924715.1. Classification (NCBI taxonomy): domain Eukaryota; kingdom Metazoa; phylum Chordata; class Actinopteri; order Scombriformes; family Scombridae; genus Thunnus; species Thunnus thynnus. Next base: position 3,346,405 of record NC_089531.1, read on the forward strand.
AACAACGTAAACAGGAAGTGACTTTAGCATCACATAGCTTGAACAAAACTTCCAAAAACAGTTTTAAGGGCCAAAAGGAAAAATAAAGTTAATTGCCAAAACTTTGTGAATGTAGGTCTGACTTTGTTTTATTGCTGTCTGCACATCTGGAAAAATATGTGTTTTTAGAGTTAGTGTTTATGCAGCTTACAGTGAGAGGGAAATATCTGATTAAGCTAAGCTAACTGACGCTATTTGGTCATTTGCTCAAAGTTATTGGTAAAATTTGAGGTATATTGTGGTTTTTTCTGTGACATGTAAAGTTACAGCTCAGATATGTCGACCATCTACCATTTTACCTCTTTTACTCTTCAATCTACACGGGCAGATATTAGCAAGCTAACATTAGCATTGTCATTGGATTCATCTAGCTAGCTTATAGCAAAAAGTTCCATGTAGCAGTTATTAGCTGTAAATATTTATTAAAAACTCTATGAAAGAACTTGTTTGCAACCAGTTTTAATTAAGTGATACATGAATCTTCACTTAGTAAACACTGACGTTATAACAAGATGAAGTTTGAACTTACGAACAGCTGCTGCTAACGGCTCCTGATGAGTGAAGTCAACTTCATCGAACTTTATTACAACTTTGCAATGACTGTAATTAACAGATTTACGTCCTCAGCGTGTTTTGGTGAAGGGTGAGATGAAGCACGGATTAAATGAGTCTGTTAGGAGTTGAGAAAAGTATTAGTTATGTCATTAATAGACACGCCTGAACTTAGCTTTTCATTATGTTAACACACTCATTAGACTAAAAACTTGCCAGGCTAATAATAAGACTTTAAACCCGTCGTGTTCATTAAATCTTTGATTGTGACTCTTGAAGCGGCGGTTTAGCTCAGAGTCATTTCAGCAAGTCCTCGCCGCACCTTCGAGGAAAACCGTAAGTGCAATCATACTGTCAGCGAGGACTTAACTTACTATTACGACTATTCTTTAAAAAGTTCTATAAGTGGCTCTAATTTTCTCTTGTCAGTCATTTTTAACAGTAGACTACACTAACAGTCGCTTTGTCCAACAGATGATGAATACAACATGTCAAAACAAGGATAGGGAAAATCCAAAAAAAAAAAAAAAAAAAAGTGTTATTTCCAGTCTGCTGCACATTGTAAGGTCTAAAACGTACTTTATGTTGCGTCATGGCTGCTTTTTGTCATATTGGTGGTTTTGATATTTTATCTTAGGGATTGTATGTTCTCTGCAGGATGAGAATATTCCATGAGAAGTAAAACAACTTTTTAAAAAATCTTGGCTGTATATTTTAGTACAAGATTTGTGCAATATAAGAGATTTTTTTTTATCCTTAGATATTGTTTTAGTTGTTTGCTCTCTGCACACTAACGATGTGCCGCATAGTTTCATCACTTCGGCAGTAAACCTAAAGCCTGCTGAAGACAACAATCCCTTATGCAATTCAAATTTTAAAATAGACAAAATCACCAAGTAAATCAAGTCTTTTTTATGTCTGTTTTTTAGTGGAAAAGGTTTTAGTTTTTGCCCTCATGTTGAGTTTTCTCATGTTTTTTAAAATGACATTTCTCCCTGCACCCTCTACGCCAAAGTAGTGCTCATTTTTCTGCATTATTTTGGTTCATTTGTGTCTGTGTCTGCCAGACATAAAAAAAAAACATAAATGCTTGATTTATGGAGTCCTTCTGTAATGGTGTTCCTGTCACTTTGTTTGCACTTTATCCTGTCTGTCTGTGTGTCTGTCCAGGTCTGGCTCTGACCTTTATCTTGGAGAACAGCTTTAAACCAGAGTCTGGATCCAGACCCGGCGTTCCCAAAATAGGAATCCTCATCACTGACGGGAAGTCTCAGGATGATGTGATCCCCCCCGCACAGAGCCTGAGGGAAGCTGGGATAGAGCTGTTTGCCATTGGTATGATCCACCAACACTAACACTGATAATCTGGATAAATTACTTAAATGATAAGTAATTACTGATGGCATAAAAACGTGGGAATGGTGGCGCTTGGGACATTAATTCAGACGTCATATAAATAAAAACACTAACAACTTATCAGACTGCTGGGTTTTTGTACAAATTGACTCTTTATATCTCTTGGTTGTATTTACATTCTTCTTTTGACAGCTGTAATCCGTTATAATCCACCATGTCCTCTTTTAAACAAATAGTGTCATGTTCTACGTGGGCTGATAAAACCATCGATCTGTTTTATACAAACATTAAGGAGAGTTTTGTTGCTAAGTTGCCTCCCCTTCTTCGACAATTGGACCATAATTTGATATCTCAAGACTTTAGCTGTGTTTCAAATCACATACTTCTGTTAGTACACTTTCATCTAGTACACTGTGTACACTATGTACTTACTGGTGCAGTGCACAAATTTTGACAGGGTAGTGTTGTCTCAAGTCAAACACAGCCGTTGTGCACTTACCGGAAATGATGATTGCACATTAGCATTAGCTAGCGTTAGCATTCGCGTTATCGTTCACGCTACCAATCATTACAGACTGCTAAATTAACCCAAACAACATACTGATGGCTTATATCCGACAACAGTATAGTGGTACTTAGTGCTAAAAAACACATGTATAACTTACATTTGTATAATGTGGCGATGTTCACTGTACTTACACTGTACTTAGTTTGAAAAGTGGTCCCTCCCCTTTTGCTATGTAGCCAAGATGGCGACCATTGAGGGCGAGAAGTGTCCATAGTTCCACGCTCAACTTTTTGACTGTTTTGAGTGCACCATCCGGCTACTCACAGTGCACTGCATTTCCCCATCTCAGTGTGAACGCACTTATTAACTCAAAATGTTAAGTGTAAGTACAGAAGTTTGTGATTTGAGACACAGCAGGTGTTTGTGTGGTTGGGGGAAGCTTTGAAGGTGCTTTGACTACATTGATTGGACTTTGTTTTTAAATGATGGCAATGATCTGGACGGCATCTCTGACAAGGTCACCTGTTGTATTAATTACTGCGTCGAGTCTGTAATAAACCTAATGATTAACCTTGGGTGACGAGGCAGGTTAAAGCTGCTATTAATAGGAAGAAAACTGCATTCTTTAGTGTTGATTAAGATGATAAAATTAGTCAAAAGGAGCTGAAGACATTAATCAAACAGGGTAAATGTAATACAAGGGGCCTTTGGAATGGCATGAAATCTATTACTGGCTATGGGACCAGTAATCCCAGTTTCCTTGGCTCTGGGATAAATGGAAATGCTATTTCTTTGCAAGGTTTGATGAATTTGTTTTTTTTTTTGCCTCTCCTGTCATCTCTGGTACAGAGTGGTACTGAGGACTGTAGCCCAGCTATTACTGTCACTGTTGATGAGGTTGGACAGCAGTTAAAGTGCCGTCAGGCCAACATGGCAGCGAGTCCTGATGGTGTCCAATCACCACCCTGAAAGTCTGTGCTGACAAGTTGTGCTCAGTCCTTCATTCAATTTTTTTTCTTTGTCTCTGTCTTCATCAAAAATTGCAGTAATGTGGAAAACATCTTGTCTTGTTAGAGGTCTTACTAATCTTAGACCTGCAGTCCTTGACATCACACATAATGAAATGTTTTGAAAGGGTTGATCTGGGTCACCGGAGGAGACAAGTCTCAGTCTTTCAAGATCCTTTGCAATTAGCATATATGAAGGGTGTGGGAGTAGATGAAGCACTGCTGTTGATGCTTCACAGCTTTTACAGCCACCTTGAAACAACTGCCAGCTCTGGTAGGATTATGTTTTTCCATTTTTCTAGTGTTTTTAATACAATTCAATCACACTTTTTAGTTAACAAGCTATTGGTTTGGTGTTAGATTATCTCTTGTCTGGACCTCAGTTTGTCAGGCTTGATAACAACTGTCTGACAGTATCTTAACTAGAACAGGCCTCTTTTTATTCACACTCTGTACTGCTGACTAGTCAGGCAGTGTATCCCCTGTATTCATTCTGCAGCAGCGCACTGTTCATTTAAGGTGGACTGACCTATAAAGTGGGTCTCATTTTAGTGCCAATCTCAGCCTCTCATAAACAGAGAAATGCTGAGTGTCTCCTGAGATTTGCTCAGCGCCCCCCTCTGCCCCCCCGCCAGATGACACTGCTCTAGTGGGTCAATGACCTGGAGGTCGAATCATTTGTTGGTGCTGGTGTGATGATTTTTTTTAAACTGAATGTTGTGAAGACCAAAGAGTTAATTATTGATTTCAGGAGGAAGGATGGAGGTCAGCAGATAGAAAACATCTTGGTGTCCACGTGGACAGTAAATTGTTAAAAGAACTGATGTTATATTCATGAAGGCTCAGTCTTGACTTCGATCCTTTTAATATCAGCAAGAAGCTTCTTCATGTTTTTTTATCAGAGGATCTTAGCTCGTGTCCTCTGCTCTACTGGGGGGGCAGCAGCACTGTGGATGATAAAAAAACAGGATCAATAAGATGATCAGACATGTCAGTGTAGAGGTCACTGTAGAAAAGAGAACAAGGGCCGAACTAAGAAGGGTTCTGTATATTGAAGGCCGTCCATTACAGTGTTTTTAATGAACTCAGAGGCTCATTCAATGAGCGACTAGTGATGCCTGAACGACTCAGAAGGTCTTTTGTTCCAGCAGCAGTCAGATTTCTTAAAGGTGCAGTGTGTAGAATTTAGTGGCATCTAGCAGAACAGACTTGGCAGAAATGGAATATAATATTTATATGTTTTAATCAGTGGATAATCCTCTTAATGGATCTCTTACCTCTTAACGAGCCCTTTATATTTACATAGGGGACGGAGTCCTCTTCCACGGAGGCAGCCATGTTGCACTGCCATGTTTCTTTCTATGGTAGGCCAGAACGGACAAAAACGAAACACTAACTCTAGAGAGGGTCTTTTGCCTTTTTCACAAGTTTTACAGCCACCATATGTTCTCCTACACGCTTGGAAGGGGAAGGTATTCAGTTGGTTGCAACCTCAACACTAGATGCCACTAAATCCTACACACTGCACCTTTAATGAACACTTTTAGATGTGGTTTAGATCCGTAGCACCTTTCAGCTGTTAATCATGTCTCAAATGGGTTTTTACGGTGTTATTTATGATTGGTGTTATTGTCAGTATGACTTGATTTGGTGGCAAATGAGTTTTCTCATTGGAGATTAATGAAGCTGTCAGATCTTAATCTAAATCTTTTTAATAGCAGGGTCATTTTAAAGTTTTTAAAGCAATGTCTACTTTGTTATGTAACCATAGTGCAGACGCTTAAATTTATTGCAAACAGTTTCAATAATCAGTTCATCATTTGACTCATTCATCATGATATGAAAAAAAGTTGCTGCTCTTTTTAATTTATCATCATTGTAAATTGATTATTTTTTGTTTATTAGACAAAACAAGCAGTTTTAAGATATGATGTTTGGGCTGCAGGAAACTGAAATGAGACATTCCTCATAATTAAGAGCTTAATCAATAATGAAAACAATCATTAGGCGCAACCTTAAAAAAAAAACATACATAAAACATAAAGGTGACTGAAGGTTCAGTGTGATGGATTACAAGTCTCCTCAAGTTGATTTTCAGACTTTACTGCATTGAACCAAATGCAGTTTATGCCTGGAAGGAGGGAAATCAATCGTAAACTTGATGGTGAGCTTTTGGCTGAAATATGCAATATACCGCAGTTATGTTCCTGCAGCACATCTCACCCCGTGAACCTTCATCTGAGCATCATTCAAGGACTTTCCAGGATTTGTTAGAGACTAGTTTGTAGTTTTTGGCAGAGCAAACAGCCAGAGAAGTGTTATATTAGGAGGATACAGAATGATTTTCAGTAATTGTTTTGGTTTAGTTTATTGACAATATTCTTTTATTCTCTATTATTCATATCAGACTTATTTAATTGCCATCCCTTAACTCAAAATTAAGTTTAATAAATATATAATGAATTGTTTTTCTACAGAGCCCATTTAAAAGTTTGAAATTTAAGGGCCTGTTGCATTATCAGAAATTTATCAGCAAAGATTTGATGCACCTTCCATATAATCACCTCCAGTCACCTGACTCTCTCTCTCTCTCTCTCTCTCTGTCTCTCTCTCTCTCTCTCCTCTCCAGGTGTGAAAAACGCCGATGAGAATGAGCTGAAGGCCATCGCCTCCCCTCCCGAGGAAACTCACGTCTACAACGTGGCGGACTTCAGCGTGATGAGCGACATCGTGGAAGGTCTCACCAAGACGGTCTGCGAGCGAGTGGATCAGCTCGACAAGCAGATCAAAGGTTTGAACAGACGACAGACTGATACCACAGGGATACTAGAGGATTGTTACTCCTCTGTTGATGCTGTTAGTTATAATTATGACTGCAGGAACTCCCCAAGCAATAAAAACCTGGTCCCAATCTAATATGAGACAGCGATCTCATCTAAGTAATGACTTGCCCCCAACTTAAAGAGAAAAATCACTGCTGTGAATATGATGATTTCTTAAAACTAGGTTACCTATGTAGTAGAAATGTGCACTTATTTTTGAAAATGACGCCTTATGACTAGAAAAAACTGAGAAAAAGGCTGTAGATTCCCCCGTACTGCTCTTAAGAGAGCATCCTACAACAACCAGAATGCATTGTGTGCGCGTCTTGTCCAATCATCTACTGACAGTGTGTTTACAGAACACAGAGACAAAGTCAGTGAGCAGCGTTGTATCTCTTTACTGAGGCTTATTTTCATTTACAAAATGTTTTTTCTCATTGAGTCTGGATATATCATATACTGCTGTACAAAGATCATAAAACAGTCAGCTGGAGTCAGTTAATGTTATGTGGATCATTGTAAACTCATCGAGTGCTGCACAGCACAGGTGGACGGTCAAAAAGCTTGTTTTGGGAAACAGTTGTGGACAAAATAGTGAAAAACTGCAAGAAAACTGTTTCTTTCACCTGTTTTGGACGTCAATGAACTGAGACCTAAGTGCTTCTTCTTCTTCTTCCTCTTCTTCCTCTGCTTCTTCTCCTTCTTCTTCTTCTTCTTCTTCTTCTCCTTCTTCTTCGTCTTCTGCTTCTTCTTATTCTGCTTCTTCTCCTTCTTCATCTTCTTCTTCTGCTTCTTCTCCTTCTTCTTCTTCTTCTGCTTCTTCTCCTTCTTCTCCTTCTTCTTCTTCTTCTCCTTCTCCTTCTTCCTCTCCTTCTGCTTCTTCTCCTTCTTCTTCTTCTGCTTCTTCTCCTTCTTCTCCTTCTTCTTCTTCTGCTTCTTCTCCTTCTTCTCCTTCTTCTCATTCTCCTTCTTCCTCTCCTTCTGCTTCTTCTCCTTCTTCTTCTTCTTCTACTTCTTCTCCTCCTTCTCCTTCTGCCTCTTCTCCTTCTTCATCTTCTTCTTCTGCTTCTTCTCCTTCTTCTTCTTCTGCTTCTTCACCTTCTTCTCCTTCTTCTTCTGCTTCTTCTCCTTCTTCTCTTTCTTCTTCTTCTGCTTCTTCTCCTTCTTCTCCTTCTCCTTCTTCCTCTCCTTCTGCTTCTTCTCCTTCTTCTTCTTCTGCTTCTTCTCCTTCTTCTCCTTCTTCTTCTTCTGCTTCTTCTCCTTCATCTTCTTCTTCTCCTTCTTCTCCTTCTTCTTCTTCTTCTTCTTCTCCTTCTCCTTCTTCTTCTTCTTCTCCTTCTTCTTCTTCTTCTGCTTCTTCTCCTTCTTCTTCTTCTTCTTCTTCTTCTTCTGCTTCTTCTCCTTCTTCTTCTTCTTCTGCTTCTCCTTCTTCTGCTTCTTCTCCTTCTTCATCTTCTTCTGCTTCTTCTCCTTCTTCTTCTGCTTCTTCTCCTTCTTCTCCTTCTTCTTCTTCTGCTTCTTCTCCTTCTTCTCCTTCTTCTCCTTCTCCTTCTTCCTCTCCTTCATCTTCTTCTTCTTCTTCTTCTCCTCCTTCTCCTTCTTCTACTTCTTCTTCTACAGGAGGAGGAGAACCTGCACCTCCGCCCACCTCTGTGTCTCCTCCTAGTGACCTGGTGACCTCGGACGTCACGGCTCGTAGTTTCCGGGTGACGTGGACTCATGCTCCAGGCCAGGTGGAGAAGTACCGAGTGGTTTATTATCCTGCCAGCGGAGGACAGCCGGATGAAAAGGTACCTGGATTATTTTATTATCATTATATCAGGATTTTACATCTGACCCCTCAGTGACCTTTAATATTTATTACTTAAGTAGCTGATATATATAATAGTATAACACTCACAGGAGACATTTTTCTGCATTATTAGGGTTTATTTTTGCTTTGAGTACATTTTGCTGTAGTATTTATGTGCTTTTACTTAAGTGACGTTGTAATGGAGTATTTTTATACTGAAGTGTTGCTTCTTCTACTGAACACTCCTCCGCAGTGCAGCAGCTGCCAAATGTTTTGTCTGTCTAACCGTCTCCTTCTGGAGATTCGTCTCCCTTCGGCTCATAACCGTCGTCAGTGTCATCGTCAGATTAGATTTTTCTTGTTGACAGTTGAATAAATGTGCTTTGGTGTGTTCACTTTATATTTATATCTGTCTGTGTGTATCTATTTCATCTCCCCGTGAAGCTCACAGAGAGACACATTTGTTGCCTGAGTTCGTCCTGAAGACAGCGCTTCTTCCTACATTTGATGCTGTTTTAAAGGGAGGAGGAACTGCCTGAAAGGCTAAAGTCAGGGAATAAAAAGTTAACAGTACAGATTACATGAAACATGATTGACTGCAGCCTTACTCTGCAAGATATGCTCTGAATCATATCTGTGGATATTTATAGGGAGGTATATGGTGGATGTATCCGCTTTGATCCAGTGGACTGATTTAATGGTTCATCTGTTCGTCTCGCTCATCATTAATGACAAGAGAGGTTTTACTTTTATCAACTTCATTGGTGGCAAAAGATACTGATGTATCTGCTGCTCAGATGATCCTTTAAAGTGATTTGCATCATAAATGGCAACAATTCAGTAAAATTTACAATGAGGGGACCATAAAACCAAGCTGTGGTCAAATATATTGCGCTTCCTTAATTAAACAGTCAGTTAATCTAAAATAAATCTACAAACAGTTGAAGCATCAGCACATAATTAGAAAAAAATGAAAAACGTGTAATTTACATTTAATGCAGAACTGATTTGAAGTGTTTCCTCAACTACATCAACACTCAGCCGTTGGCGTTGCGTGTGATTTATGTTATAGGTATTTCCCCAGGTGACATAATAACTGCAAAACATCTTCAGCTAATTGAAAAGCTGCCTCGTAGATGGACTTAAACGTCTCCCTACCTGCAGACGTAGAGCGCTGTAATTTTCCTGAGTTTATATTTATGTTTATACGGTTCCTTCTTATTTTTATCCCAATTTCTCTTTGATGTTTATTACAACTTGCAGCTGGAACGGCCCCAGTTTCCCCCCACAAGGAAGAACTGAGGTTTCATCAAAGCTAATCTGATCTAGTTACACTTCATTTAAATCTCTTTGGAGAAGAGCCGAATGCCTACAGCAACATGTGGTGCGTTTTTTTTTAACCTTGCAATATGTGATCGGCTAATAAACAGGGGGGGCTTCTGGGAAATTTTTAATGCTTTTTGACAGGTAAAGCGCTGCTGTCTGTTACAAAGAGGCACAAAAATTAGAGATGATTAAAGTTCTTTTTAAAGAAATAATGGAATCAGAGCGCCGTGTCCCTGAGCGACAGATGAAATGACAAACAGGAAGTTGTTAAATCTGTTTCTTTTTCATCTCAGCGTTATATAAGGTTAAAACCCAGTATTATGTGTCTTTAAGGTGGTCCAGGGGACACAGAACAGCGTGGAGCTCAACTATCTGAACTCTCTGACGGAGTACCAGGTGGCCGTGTTCGCCATCTATCACAGCTCCGCCAGCGAGGCCCTGAGAGGAAGCGCCACCACATGTAAGTTTAGGAGAATATAATGATGCAGGGAGCTTTAAACGTTACAAAGTCAACAAATACAAATAGTTCCTCTAACATCACGAAGGTTTATACAACATGTAATATTTAGTTATGTTGACTGAATATTTCATGATGTGTAAATGTTGCCTTCAGGGGGTTTAGATCTGTTTATTCATTAAACTAGTCAGGTTTTTGTTTGAAATTTTAAATTTAATTCAGATTAATTTTAGTTGTCATTTACATTTTCTTAATTTGAAGTGTCAGTTTTTCATTTTCACACCAAGAACTTGCTGCTGTTGCTCTGTAGAGTCATTACAGAGATGACATGCAAGGCTGCTCTCACTGAGCTTATTATCATTACAATGAACGTGGAGGAAGAGGTTGAATTCACTACTAACCTTCATCACGGATTGCATCGTTTTTTATCATTATGAAAAGAAAACAACCGTGACTTATTTTAACATGTATTGAGTTTCCATCATGTGTGTTTTCTTCTAACTACAAAGAGTCTGTGGAGAGTTTGAACTCTCAGACGAACCTCGCTGGGAAATCTGCTGATATGCTGATCGTGCTTCTTTAAAAACTCGATTTAATGAGTTGAGTGAACTCTGCAGCGCATTCATTCAACTCATCAATGCAAGTCAAGAGACTTCAAGTCAGATGAGTTCTAAAATGGTATTGAAATAAGTATATACAAGTATGATTATAATTAATGACCCTGAATTCTTGATATGGTGTTTTACGGTGTAGGAAACGTGTCGTCCTGTCAGTCTTAACTTGTAACCTTGAAGAGGAGGTGAATCCATCATCGTCCTGAACTCCTCTTAAGGCGCCTTTATACTGTGTGACAACAATCTCACATTGTGCGAGATGCCTGTAATAACATCTTGGTCACAACCTGCATCAGACTGTCAGTGTGAGGCTGTCAGATCAGGAGCTGAATGTGAAAGCAGAGACACTGCAGATGTTCTGAAAAGTCACAAAAATTGTTTTGGTTTGTATTTGCCATGAACGCATTAAGAAGAACGAGTCTATTTTCCCCTTAAACTTTATTCAAAAAACTGCACTTATGACAAGTCACACCATTCTGTGTCATCTCACACTGTACTGTGATTGGTTGGTTTGTAGACGCGGGTCAGTAGCAGCAGTCAGATATTTTGCCTCAGGCGTCAGGTCTCACAGTGAGATCAAGGACGCCGTTTTGGATTGACGACCAATGATTTCGCCATGTTTCTCTCACGACTGTCGACCTCAGACAGCCTGAAATCACACAGTGTGAAGGAGACTTCAGGGTCACTCTGTAAAATACAACAATACAGATATTGCAACTGTTTGTGTCTGTGTTACACGACTGGTTAAACTGGCAAGTGCCCACTGGTTTTGTCATTTCTTTCACTTATCCTTTGATGAGCCCACTTTCCATCAACTATCTACTAGGGGTGTGCCTGAATACAAATAGGCAAAGCACAAATAGTGGGTTTTATATGAATATTTGTTTCATACAAATATTTTAAAAGTTATTTGTTGGGGATGTTCCCGAGAGATAAAGCTAAAGTTCTCCCAACAGACTCTCCATAACCTGTTGTTCTCCTTCTCCTTTCCACAAAGTTAGGCTGTAAAAAATAGGCAATATTTGTTTGTTACACTTTAATTGTAACACTTTTCCTAAAGTTAAAAGTGTCATAAAAACAAAAACAGGATTTTTAAGCCTCTTCCCACTTTTATTTGAATACAAATACAAATAATTTTGCTGCCTCAACAAATACAGATACAAATACAGATACAAATACAGATACAAATACAGATAAAAATACAAATACTGGGATCTCTGCACATCCCTACTATCCACCTTACTTGATTTATTTCTACAATTTTACTTTTTTTTTTACTCTCAAAACCCCCCAAGAAAAGTCAGATCTTTTGGCGTTTATCTTGTTTGCTAACTTGTTAACATGCTGCATTGCATTCTGGTCTTTTTTTCTGCTACTGTTGGAGCAGAATTATTTACTTACTGTCAGTGTTTTAGATCTCAGACACATTTTCTGCTGTCAGACTTGAGTTGATGCAGCAGCCAATATCTCAATATGACATCACATTGTCTACATTTTATCAGGTATAAACAGGAGTCAAGTCAGGTTCGTTTATATTTATATAACCAGATATTGGAAATCTGCCTCAGGTGGTTTTACAACATCCTGCATCCTAGACCCTTCATTCAAATACAGAAAAGCTCCACCTGAAAAACCCTTTAACAAGGAAAAAGAGAAGGAAACTGTTTTTTTTACACAATGTTTTTAGGAGAAAAACAACCACACCAGACAACTAAACTGTCCCAACGGATGGTTTTCTGCTAGACTTTCCTTTTCTTCTTCTTCTGAAGGAATAAAGGCTTAAAAGGAACAGCGTGTAGTCTGATTGGGCAGTTGAAGAGACGGTCAGTTCATCGCCATCCAGCATCTTTGATGGAAACGCTAATCAACCAGTAGAAGTGTGTCGTACTACAACAGAAAAAAAAACAAAAAACCTTGAATTTGGGCCACAAAAGAGACACACAGGTGTTCCATTATGCATCGGAGGCCTGATCCTCCACCTCTGACAGGGACGCCCGCGGTGAGCTCTAATTCTGGTTGCGTTGCCCGAGGCCTCGTCCTGACATCTCAAACACTAAAACCCGGAGCCTGGCAGGATTCTCTGGACTCTCTAAGCTCGGCGCTCGCTGATGAATGACAGGGAATTCCTCCCTGTTGGTCAAGGATGAATGCTAAGTTGCAGGTCGACCTTGTACCAAAGTTAATGAGGTTTGGCTGCTGCAATAAGCTGCTGCTGCTGGTTGAGGTGGACTGGCTGGCTAAGACAACGGATAAAACCCAAAGGAAAGTCTGATGGGATGGAGAAGAAAGAAGAGAGGAAGGATGTGGAGAGTTAGTCCTCGGTGTGTGTGGAGTGTTGTCAATATTTCATCCGAATTTCTAGTTTTGTCATTTCAGAAAATAACCTGAAACCAACAGCAGCTTCACTGAAGGCAGTTTGAAATGAACTGAGAGAAAAAGATTAATTATAGGAATGAACTAACTGCACAGTTCAATTAGCAGATAAAATATAAAAATAACTTTTATTTGAGGATTTTCTCCGCGTTTTTTCGGACATTCAGATATTATTTGAATAACATTTTAGTAGCTAAGAATTTAAAATAAATAAATAAAGTCAGGCTGTGTTTAAAGTCAAATTCAAAACTTTAAAATGTTGCACTTAACTTTAAAAAAAATACTCAAAATGAACATGAAACTCCTGATGGATTCATGCATAAACTACATTATTTTGACTGATATAATCAAGTGTATCAGCTCGTCAACGTAACGCTGTGTTTGCGTCCTGCAGTGGCTCTGCCAATGGTGAACGACCTGGAGCTGTTCGACATCACCCACAGCACCATGAGGGTCCGCTGGAAGACCGCCGCCGGGGCTTCTGGGTACATGATCCTTTACGCCCCGCTGACGGAGGGAGACCCTGCAGACGAGAAGGAGGTGAGGAGGAATGTGTGTGTGTGTGTGTGTAAGGAGATAATTCTACATTATGTTTATTATTGGATCGCATTAGATTGCACAGGTGTTCCTAATAAAGCTCTGGGTGAGTCTATGATCCGGCTGCTTCAATAAAAAATTGGACTCAGATTGTTGTATCAACACATCAACACAGCTGATGCTCAGTTCGTCCTTGTAGTCGCCTTTAGAAAACGTTCTCCACTGCTTCCTGACTCACATCACCAAACACACAGACTCTGTTTCACATCTCTGTTAAACAGAAAAGCCTAAAACAACCACATGATGTAAACATGCTGACCTACTTCAACCTTCATGTCTGATCATCTTATGACCTTTAATTATTGATGCTGCAACATCTCCAGATTTTATAGGAGAGTAACAATCAATCTACTGTAAGTCAAAGAGGCAATTTATATTCTCTCCATCATATGTGATATGTAGTGTGAAATAAATATTTAAAATGCAATAAAACATGTGATGGAGGTCCTTGAAGGGTGTTGATGTGAATGGTGATGTCCATTCTACAGTATTTATTGTATTTCAATTAGAGCCGTCATGTTGAAGGAATTTCCCCTGCGGTGATTCATGATGGCTCAGCAGCGGCGGTCTGTGTGGTATTAGTGTTTGTTTGTTTGTTTTTAAGACGTATGTTAGTCTGATTATGTGTCAGCTGAGTGGAGCAGCAGCACCTGACGAACACGCAGGTTTACCTCGCAGGTTAAATGGCAGCCTGCTCGGCCGCACGGTGACCCGGGAGAGTTTAAACACATAACTGAGACAAAATATTCATACAGATGTGTTTAACTATCGAGCATCAGCACCGACCCTCGGTCAGCTCATCCTGAGCCCGGCTCTGTTATGAGGGAGCGGTTGGCTTGTCTGTAGTGCAGTATTGCATATTCGCTGATGCCGATATTTCATTTTAGAGCTTTTATGATATCGTGCATCCCTAAATGTTACCCTAATTTCAACGCTTCATTTATTGTTTGACAGATATCTGTAGTCAAGCAACAATAAGAAGGTGCCATTAGTTTGCTGGTGTTTTCATAAATAATCTCCGTGCAGAATGGAACAAGGATCAGAAAGTATCGATGCTTTTGGTTTTATGTGCAGAGAAGAGTTAAGAGTCAGTGACTAACTCACAGAGGTCTGGTCTTGTACTGGATGTGGGATCAACTGTACTGGAGCATCTTATTTATCTCAGGAATGTTTCCTTTTTTTGCCCTCTTGTCACTGTTTTTCATTGTTGAGGCATTTGAGTGTCACAGCTTCACTGTAAAAACAAATATCTTTATCTATCTCCTTCTTTGTCGTCTGGAGTTTGCTCATTTTTTGCATTTTTGTGGCCTCATAAGTGACTTTTGACTCGTATGAATCGCATAATGTCTCTTTGTAAATGTCTGTTTTTAAAGAGTATGACTGTCTGTGCTCTTTTCATGTTGGCACATACCGCTAATTAGGATTCAGCTTAAACGAACGAACCTGCAGAGCCGGCTTTGTGATTTGTGATTGAGTGACTTCAAAGTACGAGTTCTTTTTTCATGTGTGGTGTTTCTGTTATATCATTTCATTCTCTATCGATCGCATCATCCTTTATACACAGCTCACTGAGGGAGATGAGACGGAGGTGAGAAGATGAAGAGGAAAAATAAAAATGAGAGAGCAGGCAGGGGAATGAATGTTTTGGGGGTATTTCTAAACTCCCCCCCAAAAAAATCTCCTCTTGACATCCAATTAAATAAAACAAGTGAAGTAATATTGCACTCACTATCAGTCAGTATTGCACATGAAACCACAGTGGACTGGGTTTTCTTCCTTATCCTGGTCTGTAAATGTAGACAACTGTGCAATAGATCCATTAAAAGTCACACAGGCTCTTTGTTCAACAGTCGTATGGAAGCTCAGAAGGGACAAAAGAGAGCTGGAGACGTTTGGTTAACGTCTACCTGTGTCCTCGTCTGATGACAGTTTGTTTGTCAATGTGTTTGAGGTGCATTTAACACAGTTGAACCAGGATAACAAATATAAACCTGCAGATAAACTTTTTTAACTAACATGCAAAGTGCTTTGCAATAAAACCATCGGTATCAGACTGACAGAGTGATTCCTCAGAGTGATAAACAAGTATCAGTGTGTTTAAAAGCTGTATATACATTATGAATTATACAATCTACCGTATGTCCGGTGTTTAAATTGTCTCTTTCACCTCCTCACAGAGAGTGAAAGAGGCAGAGATGAAGTCAGTCGTTTGTGTAATTATTAGAGCAACGGACGAAGTACGTGACACAAACTTTCAGCTTCCCTGTGGTGCACGACTTAAAGCTATAATATGTAATTATTCCACATTAAAAGGTCTAAAAACAACTAGACTTATGTTATATATGTTGTTGAGTTGTGTACTTACATTTTCCCAAATGTTTCCAACAATTTTCAAACCCAGAGAAATCTGTAATTTAATCAAAGTAACGGACCGTTTCATTTGGTCGCCTGTCAATGACGTCATACCTCCTGAACCAAAGAGTAAACATGCACAAGATGCATACGGCGGCGCTGTGTTTGTCCGCTACAATGGCGTCTACCAAAGAGTAACTTACACACATACAAGATAATACATCAGTGTTGTGGTTGTTCCACAGAAACTGTTATAAATTGACTTTTATTCAGTTTTAAGCCACATTTTCATGATAAATTTAGGTCGTTTTTAACTATATCTTTTAGCCGGAAGAAGGATTTTAGTTGTCGAACGTCTGAACCTTAAGTTATCAGAGAAATAAACTGGGCAAACGTTAGCAGCAGCTCAGCTAACAGCACGTACTGGATGTCTGGTGCTCGCCGAACGTCGTCGGAGAAACACTGATTTTTTTAGGTAAAACTGATTTATTCAGTGTTTTTACCTGTAATCTATGGGTCCGTTTGTTCTGGAGTGGAGGAGACCTCTGCGAAGTGAAGCTGGTTATTTAATGACGAAGACAACAACTCCCATGATTCCTTGCTACTTCACACCCTCATCACACTCTTTTGTTATTGTTTTGATTGAGAGACCCCGCGCTGTAGAATCAGACACAACAGAGCAGTGAAGAGGCAGCGACCGCCGGAGCTATGTAACAGCGGCAGACGATATACGTGCCGCAGCTGAGGAGGCTGCTGCAGCATCGACCTGATGCTTTGGTAAACCTGGCTTTGTTTTATGACAGAATATTATATCGGACTTTGTCAACTCTGACACTCTGCAGAACAGCACATCAGCGACTGTGTGACCTGTAACTTCTGCAGCTGCATCCAGCTTGAACGCTTTGGGTCTGGTTCCTTGTCGGGGAACTACAGGAATTCAGCCCAGTTTTGACACGATTTTGTCGTTGCTGACAAATTTCCAGAGTCGGGCCTGATTATGAATATTGGGAAAGACATAAAATGTGTGACATAATCAAAGAAACATCTGGGATGCCTCACGACTCCCCGACAGACAGTCTAGCATGTCATAATTTTTTCTGTTTTCCTGCCTGGTTTGACGTCTCGTACGACATGTTCCTTGATGTTGACCAATAGGCTCTCCCAAAACCCAATCATTTTCCCTCCACTAGACTTGTTTATATACGGCGAACCTGGTAGCTGCATTTATGTAACGTGTATCTCAAATTCTTTTTGAAGACTGTCCTCATAACACCCAGGAACGGGTCCACAATCACTTTTTCTTTCTTTTAGAAGCATCACACATCGCACTTCTGGAGCCATGATTGGCAATTTCTTGACCCTCCTCCCTGTTGACCTATGAACTCGTGATTGATGATTGGTCGGGATCACACTTGTAGCGTTGCCAGTCTCCTGACCAAGACACAGCCAGAATGTATGACACTATGATGATCTAATCTGACATGGTGACCATTGTGAAAGACCTTCTTTGCCTACGTTTTGTTCCCAAAACAAGCTGAAATTAATACAACAGACTCAAGAGGGTTTTTTTGACTGTGCAATGCATCATGGTTGTTGTAGGATAAGAGTGTCATGGTGGGAATCTACAACCTTTTTCTCATTTTTCTTTAGTCATAGGAAATATAATAGCACATGTCTACTACGTAGGTGACCTAGTTTTAAGAAATCATCATATTCATAGCGGTGAATTAATTCTTTAAGCAAGGTGAGATGGATGAGGTAGAAGAGGAGAGGTATGAAGGGCACAGCCAGCCGTCTGTATCCCTCTCTTTCCCATTAGACCTCATTACGCCTGCTGTCACATTTCCCTCCAGGCAGAAAGCAATAAAAATAATTTAGGAAGGAATTCAGAATCAGGATGGATGCTTTCCAGTGGCGAGGATAAGCCTGGCTCTGAGGCACTACTGTAGAGCCGCGGCTTGGCTGCCGAGCCGTGCGGGGACTCGTCTGGGCCGAAGCCAGAGTCAAACCCGGTCCGGTCTGACTTAGAGAGGAGCTTTCATCCACACAGGTTCAAAGTAAAAAAAAAAAGTCTTTACACAGTGACAGTGGGCAAGAGAGAGAGAGAACAAACACACTGCCAGATATGATCAGCAAGCTGAAAAGACTCATCTCCATAAAAACTGTTTTCATGCTAACAAATTGTAAAAGTGATGTTTTCCTGGTCAGAGAGAAGTACAGAAACATTTACAACTTTTCTCCAAGAGCATCAAGTCAGAAATGAAGATCTCAGTAACTAATTTAACTAAGCACAAAGCCATAAAAGCTACTTTAAACCTCAAAATAAAAAAACTGGATAAAAGGTCAAATAAAACAGAAACGCTGGTAAAAGTTCGGTTAAAGAGATATTTAAAAGATAACGATAAAGATCTAAAAAAAGTATCTGATTGTGGTGTAAACACAAAACTGACACCAAATGTTTGGCGGTTAAAGGAGCATAATAATGATTTATTTATGGGTTACAGACACAAAAACAGAATCTAAGGGATAAAATGTTCAAGTGAAAACACTTTCCAACATGTTAAAAGACAAATTAACATAAAGAAGCGTAAGACATTTAGCATAAAACTAAAAAAACAATAAACGCCTGAAATCCCAAAACTATATCATCATAAGTAGTAATAACTCCCATATCAGGGACAACAAGGACAATTTGATGGCTGAAGTATTTGTTGAAGGACGAGATACTGAACCCTAAACTGATCCTGATGGTTTTTAGTTTTCATTTTTCAGATCGGAGGTTTTGCTCTTCAGTCATCGATATGTAAATATTTAAGTAACTCATCCTCAAACTCAATAAAGAAATAATTGCAAAAAAATCTCCCTTTGACTGACTCAGCAAAACTGCAACATAACAACAACTCCTAAACAAAAACAGCTCAGATGAACTTGATGTCAGACTGAATAATGAAATGAAAACACATGAAACAATCGATGTTTCTGCTTTCGGTTCAAGTTCAAGGTCAAGTTGAAGAAGAAACATCTCTTCCTTTGTGTTTTGCCTTTATTCCACTGCAGCTGAATGTTCTGACGTCACCTGAATTGCCATCGATATTTCCTTGACTGACAGGTTTCTCAGCCAATCACCTAAACTTCCCAAATAAAAGGAAAACAGGCTCCAACCAGAACCTCTACATCTCACTAATTAACACGTTTTATCACTGTTGCACATTAAACTAGGGCTCTTCTTCACGCTGCAGCCTCTCTCTCTGTGTGTCTTCATCACAGTTATGTATTTAGGTCATTCAGAGACAAGAATCTGTAAAAGTTTACAGCCTGCCGTCCTGCGTTACTCAGCAGCTTTTCCACTGATTGATCAACGTTTGCGGGAAAAGCTCTGACAAAAATCAACAAGTTACCTTTGTTTATGCTAAGCTAATCTGCTCCTGGCTCCAGCTTTATATTAAACTAACAGATTTCAGCACATTTCCCCAAAATGTCAAACTACTCCTTTAAGATTTTTTTTTGGGGGGGGGGGGGGGCTTCTGCCTCTCGATGAAGACGAAGACGAGCAGTAAAAACCAAACATCTGGTTTCAAATGAAGGAAGATTTCACTGACGCCGCAGTCATGTTTTTTGCAGTCTGACTTTAACATTCAGAGCATCGCGGGACGAACTGAAAACCCAGAACTAATGAAAAAAAAACCTCTTAGGATGAATTTGACAGGCTTGGCTGAGAAGTCGATATCAGCCCGATACCTCCCGTCTGTCATACAGATACAAACACAAGCGTAATAAAAGTCAGAGGGGCGTTTTAGCTCTGCAGCCAAACAGACATCCATGAAAAAACTGATTTATTTATACTCAGAGCAGAAATTTGGAACACAAATCTAAACACAGATGTTTTGAGGGCAGTTGGAAAACATCATTAAGATCACTGTTGAGCTGTATTCACACCACCATCCAAGATAAGCTCATCTGTTGGACGCTTTTTTTTTAAATTTTAAAGCATTAATTGTGCAAGAAAAGTGAAACAAGGCCAGAAATAGCTGTAGACGAATTAAAAAGAGGAAGTTGCTGATGTGTTTTGGGCTCCATCAGCAGCATGTTTGGAGTCCATCCTCTTGATCTCTCTGCTCTAAAAATGTGTACGAAGTATGACTCCTAAAAATTTGGCAGAACATCTCACTTCTCTCAGGCTCCGAAATGAAAACAATTTATTTATGGGACGAGCAGACAAGAAGAGCAGATGGACAAACATTTGTTGGAGCTACCTGTCTGCCAAGTTTTCTTTCTTTCTTTATATATTTACATCCGGTTTGTATTTGGCAGAAGGTGAAAGATGGTAAAGTTTAGGCAGAGTTTATCATCCTGCTGTCTTGTTTGCTGCCTTTTTTCTCCATAAAATGTGAGACTGTGATCAGATGTGTAGGTGCTGCTGTAGAAACATTCATTCAGAGGAATCATCTTATGTAATCGCTGCTTGTCCGGACAGGAATGTGGATGGTTGGATGTTAGAAGAAGGTAGATGATAGATAGATAAATGTACAGATGGATGAGAGACATGAGACAAGATAAGATAAACACTGCTTCATATTTCATGCTGTGTGTGTGTGTGTGTGTGTGTGTGTGTGTGTGTGTGTGTGTGTGTGTGTGTGTGTAGGTGAAAGTAGCGGACTCGGTGAACGAGGTGGAGCTGGAAGGATTGACGCCGGCTACAGAATACACAGTAACCGTCTACGCCATGTACGGCGAGGAGGCCAGTGACCCCATGACCAGCCAGCAGACCACATGTAAGTCTCACACACACACACACACACACACACACACACACAATTAATAATAGGTCCAACGACACAAAACGTGTTCCCTAAAATGAATAATTCCACCCTCAAATGACTAAATCGAGCCCTCTAACTGCTGAATTAATTCCCCCAATTTAACACTGGAGCGGCAGGAACCGAGGTTACAGATGGCTGCGGGTAATCAGGTCCGTTCTGGGAGGAGCAGCCAGACTGACAGCTGTGTTAAAGTGCGGTAAACAGTTTCAATCTACACACAACCGCACATGTCAGTCCGTCCTGTCAGAAACAGACCCTCAGATCTAACGCAGGTTCTGGGTTGATTCTGGACGGAGACGTGCTGTTGTGTTATCTGAACATCCCTTCAATTTATTATAGGAGATAAAGATCATATCACAATAAAAACCTGATGATAACGTGGATGTCGCACAGCTCGTTATAACTCAGCTTCACGGTTCAGGAGCTCCTTCAGATGGATGCACAGCGAGTGCAAAGGACGGTTAATTTAATTATAAGGTGAAAAGATTTATCACAGATATTTTCCTGAGGTCTGCTGGTATTACGTCTTTTCTTTTAAAGTTTTCTTTAATTTTGCACTTTAATTTCTTGTAGAGAAACACTGTGGTTTCAGTGGTTTCTGTGGTTGCCATGGTCACATGTCGAGTTGCAGCAGCGAGTTAAACCATCATGTACTCAGTTTTTCTCCATTGTACAATCTAAAACCAAGTCCTCAAACAGCCCCTTTGAAGAAGTGAAGACTGGACAAAATGTTCTCTCACTTCAAAATGTCCTGATTTGCATAAAAATGTCTTCACTGTCAAGGTCTGAAACTCAAATTTGTCCTCACAAAGACAGAAGTACGACAACACTCTGACTGACTGACTCACACAGTAAATCTGCATATCACTGTGAAAACGTCAATGAACTTTACTGAATGTTGATGAAATTCAATTTCATTAAATTCCTGACAGATTTTATGACCCTCCGAACTCCGGCCGCCGCCGCTCTCATCTGTGAAAACACTCTGCACACATTTCATTTATCACAAGACGTTTAGATTTAGTCACAGCTGTCTGACGCTGTCAGAAGGAAACCACACATTTACCGAGAGACACACAAGCCGGCTGCAGCAGCTGCAACTAGTTCAAACTTTTCCCACTTTTCTCAGTGTTCACTAAGGCAGATTCAGGTATCACTAAATGAAAACCAGTTGCACCAAACAAACCGGTTCTTACATAGAGTTGTTGGAGTTGTTGCTAAATACTTACAGCTACTAACTGCAGCTGGAACTGACAAAGCTAACGTTAGCATGCTAGTATCTGAGCAAAGAGTAAAAGAGCTAATATGTTATACCGTCGACTTATTTGACCAGAAACTTTACATTTCACAGAAAAAAAAAACACAAAATATCTCATATTATAAAACATTATGACAGAAATGTTACAATAAATGACCAAATAACAACAGTTAGCGTAGCATAACGGGATATTTCCCTCCCACTGTAAACTAAATGAATACTGCTAATTCTAAAACACACATTTTTCACCAGATATGCAGATAAAAATAAAGCAAAGTCACAACTACTTTCACATTCATCATTATTTTATCTTTTGTCCCCTAAAACTGATATTTTTGGATGTTATGTTACAGTTTGTGATGCTACAGTGACTTCCTGTTAACGTGGTTGGTTGCTTCTTATTGGCCAGCGCTACATCTAATTGACAAAAGTGTTTACTAGATAGACGTATAAAGCTTTAATGGTGCAACCACATCTAATAAACGACCAGCTTAAACTAGTTAACCGTCACTAAGCACTTCAGACTTTACACTCAAACTCAGTGATGGATTTATGATGAGCTGATGCAACCCGGCGCAGATGTTTGTGAATGAAGAACACTTGTTTTTAAAAATCTTACAGTGAAGTTTAGGCAGTTTTTGATGAAGAGGGAACCATCTTTTCGTTCCAACCAAACACTACAGCAGCTGATTTCTCTGATTAGCTCTCACTCTGCGCTCCAAGTTCTTCTAATCAGTGAAATCAGCTGCTGCCGTTTTGTTTACTTGCAGTTTTTGTGGCTTTTCCAGGACAGCTGCAGCGTGTTCGAGTCACATCCCGGCATGTTTTCTGCACCTCGACAAAAACTGGCAAGCGGCAATGCCAGAGTCGCTACATGCAGGAGGCCTCCAGCTTCCCCTTGTAAAGCTATTTTTTGTACCTCGCTTTACTTCTTAAGAGTTCTGAAGACTTGACGAGAGCACCTCCCTCCCTCCGCCTCCCCCCCCCCTAAATCCCTACCACGCTCACCAATTAACATTTTATGAAGTCTTCTTTAAGGTCTGTGGGGTGCGGCTTTAAGTCAGGGCATGTTTATGTCTTTATGAAGCGTGTAAGGCTTTGAATGCAGGTCAGATAAGGACGCCGGTGGCTGTTAAGAGGAAGACGGTGGTTGTTTATGAGGAGGGGGGGAGGGGGTTTGAGGTCTCTCTCAAATTACTTTCCAAATTAAAATAACTTTCACTCATCCATGCAGGCAGAGCTTTATGCCTCCATGGTTTGTGCATACGTTCAGCCAGTCAGCCTGAGTGAAGTTAATCATTCGTTTGTTAAGTGCGAGAAAACATGAATCTGTTTTTTTTTGTTTCTGCTGATTAGTTGCGATCATTTTGCCTGCGGTGAAGATGATGTTTTTTTGCATCCTATTTGGAATCCGGACATGCAGGAAGTGGTTTTTAATGTTTTTTTCATAATCATTCAGACCCCCGTCTCTCTCTCTCTCCCCCCTCATCCCTCGTTTCATCTGATTATTTAACTGTTGTTTGAGAAAAAGAAAGAGGCTTTAATGATCTCTGCGGTAAAAAAAAGAGGCCGTCGCAGAAATAAAAGACATCAAAGATAATGCCTCGTCTTTCCGCATCATGTCGGCTCTGATGACTACAAGCGGTTTTACAAGATTAAAAAATTACAGCTCAATGAGGAGAGATGAGTTTGAAGTGTGTAACAAGCATCTTCATAAAGGCTCGTATGAAGATATCAGACGGGACGGTCTGGATGCTGGTGGAGCAGAGCCAGCAGGTGGTTGATGGGAACCAGAGATGTAATGGTGGTTGATGGGAGGAGGCGGGTCGTGCAGAACAGCATCTAGAGACTGATTGGCTTCATTGCAACCAATACCGAAATATTAGAGACCAATATTTTGAAAAAAATAATAAAAATATTCCCAGAATTCCTCTGTCTAAGTGACTCGGAGAGGGAGGACTGCTGTAGACCGGCAGCAAGACCCCCTGACCCACACGGCTAATAATTAATGTTTAATCATCAATAATTCGTTTGTTGTAAACCTGCCTTCCATAGCCCCTATTCTTCTCCATGCTCTCTTGTATTGTTTTTATATAGTTTATTCATTAATTTGTCTGCTATGATTGTATAGTTTGTGTAAATATGCTTCAGCAGTGTTGTATCGTATGCGGCCTTATCAATAAAGCCAATAAAGCCAATCAGGTGACGTCAGGATTGTGAATGAAGGGATGTGACGGAGAGAAAACAGCAAAACATTCAGCCGCAGTGGAATAAAAGCAGAAGACAAGAGAAGAGATCTTTTCTTCTTCAACCTGAACTTGAACTTTAAACAAAAGCAGAAACTGAGATTGTTGGTTAAATTATAACTGTGAGCTGTTTTTGTTTAGGAGTTGTTGTTATGTTGCAGTTTGCTGAGTCAGTCAAAGGGAGATTTTTTTTTGCAACTATTTCTTTATTGAATTTCAGAATGAATCAGTTAAATATTCACCAGTACAGAGTCTGGAAAGATCATGTTTTTTTAATCTTGCGTGTGCACGATATTAAAAATATATAATCTGAGAAGACTTGGAGGCTCCGTTCATAAGTCAATCAGCTGTTGCACATGAAGACGTCTCACTTTATAAAACAGGACACGAAGCTTTTAGCGGGTTGATTGTTTTATTAACGGTGGAAACGTCTGTCAGAGAAGATAAATATCACCGTGAGATGAAGAGCTTTCACTGCATTGATTCAAACTTTTATTGAAGTATTTAAATGTTGGAGAAATAGAAGCTTTCTCAGAGTAAAACTTCTAAAAATCTTGTGATTGACCATTAAAAGAAGCTTTTTTTACATTTATCTGCAGAGACATCTGACATCTGTGTGAATGTGATATTTTTTTTTATACAGAAACTTTAGAGACTTACCTGTCTCTCTAAACTTTTTAATTTCCCATCCTGCTCGTTCCTGCGCCGACCTTTCCACGACCCCTGAAGTAGTCGGAGGCAGACTCTGCTTCCCTTCATCTCTCTCTCTCTGTCTTTATTCTGACCCTCCGTATAATTGAGGTGAAGCGATGGCGGGATTTTTTTTTTTTTTTGTAAAAAAAAAGAAAACATATCAGCGATTCAAAGCAGAATAGTCTCAGAGCCACTGGCAGCGAATCAGATTCTCTGTTTGAATTAAAACCAGAACGAAGGTGAAGAACTCCGCGGCACCTCTGGGGGGCGAGAGACATAGAGGAAGAATGAGAGAGAGAGAGAGAGCCGGCGCGAGGGTGTGTGATGTAATAAGGTTTTGTCCACTTTATAATTAAAACAGTGGAGTCTATTTCATGAGTTTGTGAAATCACTTGCAAAATCAAAACACTGCTGACCTTTGACCCCTGATAAGCGCAGCTCTGTTGCAGCCGGTGTTTCTGATCTTATCGAGGCTCGACTGTGTGACGTTATTGTTTCTGCTGCTCATATCGTCAAACGGACAAAGGTTATAGTGTGTAATTTAATTCAGTTCATTAGAGAGCGAGACGCTAATGAAGCTAAATGATCATCGCTGAGGCTGAACACACTGTTTAGGTTTTATTATTATCAGCTTTTAACTTTCTGTTTATTAGCCTGCAAACTTCTGCAAGCAGTGAAGGAACATCTTTTTATTTTCCTTTTATTATTATTATTATTATTCTATTAGTGTGAAATGACAGAACAGCAGGTCAACAGAAGCAACATCCAACGATATGAAACATACAGTAGAATATAACAGAAGTGTAACTTAGCTGAAGTTGAAGGGATTTGCATAATCGTTAAGAAATAGTCTAAACGAGGAGAGAATGACTAATTAATTAATTAATGGATGAAAATTGGTGCAAAAGCTTTGTCTCTGTTTCTCTGTGGTACGAACCGAACACAGAGCAGCTGGTAGACTGATATAAATACAGTTGTTCTCTGTGTGCTGATGTTTACTTCCTGCCTCATCTCTCGACTCAGTACCGCTGACCCCGGCGAGGAACCTGCGTTTCTCAGATGTGGATCACAGCTCCGCCCGGCTCACCTGGGACTCCGCCTCCAGGAAGGTCATCGGCTACCGCGTGATGTATGTCAAGACCAACGGAGTCCAGACCAACGAGGTGAGAGGACGCGTCTGAAGGACGTGAGGTTATCACTCTGTGATGAAGGGACACTAAACTTTTATATATTATGTACATTATTTACCTTTTTGACATGTTCTGCTTTAGTATAGAGAGAGAAGGCTTCACTCTTTAAAAAGCAGACAGTGTTTATTTTCCCAGCTGTCAGCTGATGTCTGTACACACAGCAGCGATGACGTTTCACCAGCGGTGGTCATGAACCCGTAGTGAACCTCGGTCTCACTAACAGATTTGTCTGTCTACAGCTGACATTTACTCAGTGACACACTTTCAAACCGTTCTGTTCACTCTGGTCTGAATCAGACCAGTGGATGAACTGGTAAACTGGTAAACTTTTTTCTACTTGGTTCTGTTTCTTTTCACACAGAAAAGAATTCAAGAAGGCGACATAATGTTTATATGATCGCAGCTAACTGCCAGAAACTGTTGATGAAAGCAGACTTGGCTACAGGAACAGTTTAACTCAAACTTACAAAGTTCACCTTGAAGTCAGATGAAGGTCGGATCACGTTCCCGCTAATGAATCGCACCGAGACCACTTCCTCTGAAGGATCTCTGTACATCTGAGTTCAGAAACAATTCAGGCTTGAAAACACCTTGAACGTCTAGATTTGTCAACATTTTTTACACCACGACACACACAACACACACCGGCACCGCACACTTTCCCAGTGATGTGTGTTTTCATTCGTTTTCATTCATTCACCGTTCAACCAAACATCATCATCAGGACAAATTGTCTAAGTTGTTTTGTGTCTACAGGTGGACGTCGGCAGCGTGACGACCTGGATGCTCAAAAACCTGACGTCATTAACGGAGTACACAGTCGGTGTGTTTGCTGTTTACAACGAGGGACAAGCGGAGCCTGTGACTAAAAGCTTCACCACAAGTAGGAAATAACATCAGTATTATTAGTCTGCATTCATTCTAATAACATGCAGAACAAAACATGAATGGCTGTCGTTACCATAACTACAACTGTCTGTGTGTGTGTGTGTGTGTGTCTGTGTGTGTGTGTGTAGAGACCGTCCCAGACCCGTTGGATCTGAGGAGCAGTGACATCACCACAGACAGCTTCCGGGTGTCATGGCAACACCCGGCCTCTGACGTGTTGCTGTACCGACTCACCTGGATGCCAGCCGACGGAGCAGACAGAGAGGAGGTAAACTGACGTACCTCTGATGTAGTAGAATAAATAGTACAACATTAAACCACTGAACAAACCTGAAAGGAATAAAAGCTGCTGCAACATTATTTATTATTCTGACTTTATACTAAACTAACAGTCACATCATACGTCGTCTTTTTGTCTCTTTTATAGATTGTTGATTAAAACTCAGCCGCGTTTTTATCTCAAATCTGATAAACTTGCATCAGATGATTCAATTAAGATACAGAACGAAGAAGCAGAGGTGAACTTAAAAAAAAAGAAAGAAAGATGAAAGTCGTCTCTGTATCTTCTCGTTATCTCGTCAGCTCAGAGATCATCTCAGAGATGATGATAATCCCCAAAACACAAGACGTGTTATCAGTCTCTTCACCCATTGGCTGATGGTTTATCTGCTGGTTCTTTTTCTGTCTTTATTTTGATCTTTCTGTCTCCTGCTGTGTTGTAACATTAAAAACACACTGTAGGCTTGTTTAACTGCAAATAAATTACAATAAATCTAAAATCAGATGTTTTTTTTCTTTGATGTAGAAGATTAAACTCAAGCTGATAAAGTTTTTTAACTAAAATAAGAATGATTCATCTCTTTATTCTCCTGCTGTTTCAGGCTCTGGTGAACGGAAACATAAACACCTACTTGATAAAAGGACTCAGCCCCGCCAGCGAGTACGAAGTCCTCCTGGCCGCCATCTACAAGAACGAGGTGGAGAGCGACGAGGTCATCCTGGTGGAGACCACCGGTAAATCACATCAATCGTCTTTACATCGTTTCTGAAGATTAAGAGATGAAACGTCGATGAAACTTTCACAACAACAACATCAAAGGATCCTTTAAGTTCTTTATGAAGCTTCTGTGAATGTTTTTTTTTTATCAAGCAGATTAATTAAATTACATTTTGTTTCATTTTCAGTTGATAGAGCAACCACCGTCGCTACGACAACCACCACCACAGCAGGTAAATATTTGTCTGCGGTCGTTGTATCGAGCTGCGTTCGTTTCCGCTCCACCTTCCTCTACCTCTCATGTTCCAACTCGCCCATCATCCTTCATCCATTATTTCATCCTAATACCCCCCCCCCCCCCTTCCTCCTCCTCCTCCTCCTCCTCCTCCTCCTTTCATTTATAACCTGAGTGGAAAATAATTTGTCGCTGATTAAATCCGTCCAGATTCAGATTGGACAAAAAATTGTAATTTGTGTGTGTGAATTTAGTGCAGTGAAAATCTATTCTGGTCTTTATGAACGCTGACTGTCAGACGTCATCGCAGCCACTTTACATAATTGTGAACCTTCATTAAACACATTTGACAACATGACATTTCTGCATCAGGAAATGAATGACTTCCTGTCGCCTTTTCTTGTAAACAAACAAAAGGTTTGATTCATTTCCTTCCTTATAAAAAACATGTTTTCCAGTTAACAATCTTCTTTTTTTATTGCTTTTGTCGGCACGTTGTCAATCAGCAGAATAATGTGACTCAGCGCTGCAACAATCCTCCAAATTAAACCGGCGAATACGACGTTTGACCACGTGCACTCCTGAGTCAGCAGTAATCTGCATCATTTGTCTAAAAAAATAATGATGTTTTATGATGTGACAACGCAAACTATTGGAAATAATCACTAATTTCAGCCCTTAAATGTTGTACATAAGTATTTTGGCGTCATGTTCTCAGGTTGTCCGTCCGTCTCATTCTGGCGAGATCTCAGGAACACCTGGAGGGAAGTTTTTCATATTTGGCACAAACGTCCACTCGGACTCAAGAATGAACTGATTAGATTTTGGTGGTTAAAGGTCAAAGGCCAATCATCGTCTACTATCATGGCTACGACTGTGTGTTCTATCAGATAGGGACGCCATGCTGAGGAAATTTTCCCACCAACTAAAAAACTTGTGGCGATATTCATCAATGACGCTCATCTGTAGAGCTCTTACTTTGATCTTTAACGTCAGATTTGTAGTTTAAATCTTCCCCTTATTTAACAGTTAGTGACGGCGGGTTTCAGGCTGCTGTCAGCGGGTCGTCCTCCGTGTACGACCGCTGTTCAGAACCAGAACCGGAGCAACTCGCCTGCCATCAGGAGAGCTGCTGACGTCTCACTCTGCTACTGATACTGTCAGTTTATAATTGTAGCGTCCGTCATCCGACTGAGTATTTATAACACGCTTGATACTTTACAAATTGGAGTTTTTTAATTTGATGAACATGGGCGCTGATACGTGACAATGAGGGTTTGTTTCTATAGAAGAAAGCAAAGCTACAGTGTGGGTAACATCGAGCACCGCGGCAACCCTACTATCAGAATGACCTTTACTGGCGAAACATGTGAACACATACAAGGAAAATACACTTAATACCTTTTATTAAATTGACATGGATGTAAACTGAAAGCTGACTTGTTGGCAGAGACAATATTTCTAGTTTTATTCTGTTTAACAGAACAGTAGAAATGATGTCTTATATTTAAATGTATAACTGTATAAACATGAAACTAATTCAGTGAACATCTGGTACAAGTAGATAAAGATCATATATGTGACGCTGGCGATAAAAACCAGTAAATAAAAATAGTTTTATGACTTTGAAAATACAGCTTCAGAAACATCAGGGATCAAGTTTAGGAAAATACCAGAAAGCAAATATCTGATTACAAGTTTAACTGATGACAGATCAATAAATGAATGAATGACATCTGCATATGATCAGTCTTTTCATTCTGTGACAGTTTTGTGCTTCATTGAGTTGATATTAACTCTCTCTGATCCTCCAGCTCCTCGTTACGGAGTGAGGAACATGAGGATCGACGATGAAACCACCTTCAGCATGCGGGTGTCGTGGCAGCAGCTCGACTCCTGGAACGTCCGACATTATCGGCTGAGCTACATCAGCGCCAGAGGAGACCGAGCGGAGGAGACGGTGAGACTTTGACTGTTTTCATGTAGAATCAGTTTAATAACAGACGACTGAGGGACGTTTTGACCGTCGTCACATGATCAGCGAGCCGGCTGAACATTTAGGTGGCGATTAGTGACATTTTTTGATTTTGTATTTCTTCCTGATGTGTTTTGCTTCGGTGTTTCTGATCTTCTCCCTCAAGAAATCAGATGTCAACAGTGTAGGTGGTGAGTTTTTCACTCCTAAATATGAAACACTTCCAGCGACAGACCAAGTATCTGTACATCTACATAGCGATAGCAGAGAGATGACAGGAAATGAAGGAGACAAAGATACAATGAAGGTCCACAGCTGGATCTGAACCAGGAAGTTGCGGTTTATTCGTCGGCTTTTGATGAATTAAATCGATGTTTGTCATTTAATCCGTCATTTAAAGGTGCAAGTAGATGTTTTCAAGTCAGATAAACATTTAAATATTTGCATCACTGAGATTTTAACTGTGTTTACTACATTAGTTCTGGTTGTTAGTTCTATTTTATTGTTAAGTCTATCTTAAGTCTGGAGAGGTTTGTAACTTGCTCCTTCATGGATGATTGCAGCTGCTGGATTCAAAACGATATAAAATGTCTTTGACTGGTGACTCAGAGTCCAGGCAGAAACAAAATGTGTCAAAAAGAATCAAAACACCGATAGAGACTCTTTAAACCACTCCTGCAGCATAATCCACTTCTCTGCTGCTGGTTTATATGTGTTTACTTTCTCTCCACTTCTGCGTTGTGCCTCTTTATAGCATCGAAGCTCCACCAGAAGAAGCTTCAGTGTGTTTAGTTATTTATTGGTGACAGTTCTGAACATACAGTATGTTTAACAGTAGAGACTTGACACCTTAAAGCAGCTATAAGAGATATTTTTATAATAATAACAGTGTCTGAGCTGACAGTTTGAGATGTGTTGGTCGTGACTCGTAGTGATGAACATACAGGGAATCATCATCTCAGCTTTACGGAGCTTTATAGTGAGTTTCAGCTCATTGTTTATCTGTCCGGCTGCAACTTTACTGTTCTGCTTCACTCTCAGCGTCTCATAGCGTCGTTTTCAGAGAAAAAGCTGTAAAAAGCCGCTGTACACTACCTGCTCAGCACCAAACGGCAAACAGACACAGTTAGCTGTAGACTAGCTGGTGAACATCGTGGAGCATTTAGCAGCTAAAGAGCCAGATATTTCCCTCAGGAGTTGGTGGAGAACAAAAACAGAGCTAAAAGAGAGTGAATGGGAGGAACAGAAACAGATAGATGTTGATTTAAATAAAGTGTCAATCATCTACAGAGGGAGGGGAGACAAAAGATGGCGGCGTTGAAGTCGATTGCTGGTGTTCAGAGTCGAGTTGAGAGGAAGAGGAGAGAGAGAGGGAGGAAGATTATGATGATGAAAACAGTGGCAGGTCTTCAAAGAGAGAGAGAGAGAGAGAGAGAGAGAGAGAGAGAGAGAGACTGGCAAGTCTTCACACTAATGAGCCACAACAGAGAGAGAGAGAGAGAGAGAGAGAGAGAGAGAGAGAGAGAGAGGTAAAGAGACAGAAAACAGAAACAAACAGTGATGACATGCGGCTTCTGTTTGGTGGAAACGTGCTGTGTTTGTGTCAGTGTGACTGCTTGCTGTACTCGTGTGTGGACGTGCTTGACAAGTAAACATTAAAATGCTAAATAGATGTTGATATAAATGCCAAAATTAAAGTTGAGATATCGGCAGTCGGTTCGAGAAATAAAAAGTATCTTTTAAATGTCAGTTATCAAAGCTGTGAATTGAAAAAACAACACAACAGTACTATTTTTGCCTCCTTCTTTTTTTTCCCTCTTTGTTTCTATATTAACATGTGTGATCATGTTAATATAGTAACTTCCCAGTTATGTATCAAGACTTAAAGTAGCAAAGTTAAAATTTGAGCTGCGAACATACAAAGATGTTTCTGTTGTGTTAACTTGAGTGATTTAATAGTTTTCTTATTCACATGCAGTTACTATACAATAATAGATAATAATATAATAGAAATAATAATATAATATATGAAGGTTTCGTCAAACTCAACAAAGCTTTAGAAATTTTACTGAAACTCAATACATTTTACATCTGAGTGAGAAAAACAAAGGAAATATTTTATTTCTGCTCATGATCCGAAGACAAATTTATTTTTTTATCTTCATTTGTCTTCTTGTAGTAACTTTTATATGATAATTAAGACGTGCTGGACATCCTTTATTTCTAAAGCTCCAAGAAGTATTCAGATCCTTTACGTAAAGTTATATTCATTAATCTTTATAATAACAACATAGCAACGTGTCAGTGTGTAATGTGTTTGGAATTATCAGAGACTCTGCAGCTCCTCTCGGCCTTACGGAGCTTTATAGTGAGTTTCAGCTCATTGTTTATCTGTCCAGCTGCAACTTTACTGTTCTGGTTCACTCTCAGTGTCTCATAGTGCCGTTTTGGGCTCTAAAAAGCCACTGTACACTACCTGCTCAGTACCAAACGGCAAACAGAGACAGTTATCTGTAGACTAGCTGGTGAACATAGTGGAGCATTTAGCAGCTAAAATGGTTAACACAGTTTAAATACACTGAGGGTCTTGTTACAATGGAGTAAAAAGTATAAAACTACACAATGCCACAAAAAAAGACACTGTAACTAACATAGCGACTAGCTGTTATACTATATGACATTATAAGATTATTAATACTGAAGCATCAGTGGGTAAGCATCTTTAAACCGTGTTGTTCCTTACAGACGTATCATATTTACTTGTGTGTGAAATCTTAATCTGAAAAGTAAAAGCTGAATTGTAGTGAAGTATCAAGTAGCATAAAATGGACGCAGTCAAGTAAAACTAAAGTGCAGTGAGGTGTCAGCAGTATGTCAGGTTAGTAAATGTCAAACAATCTCAACAATCATATTTTAGACTCTGAACTCGTCAGGTGTGTATTTATGTGTGTGTGAGTTTGTTGGTGTCGCCAACGCCGGAAGCCGCTGCGTCCCCTCGGCCGACTCCGGCCGCCGGACCCGCATCAGCCTTTTCATCCTGACAATAAAGAGTCGCCAGCTGCTCGCACCGGCGACTTGTTAAATGAGATCTCTTATCAAAGTGCGAACAGCTGTGGGTTCTGTTTGGCAATCTGGTCAGGTTATGAATCACCAAGTGCTGCACTCAATAGCGACCATTTAGATGTCTATCTGCCGGAGGGAAAAAAACTGGCCGGCTTCCTCTCCTGCTTTGTTCAAAGCAACTTTCACTCTGTGGTTTGTTGCTGCCAAGTGAGGGACAGTAGCCATTACAAAAAGAAAAAATAACTCATTTACATGTAATTGATTTCTGGATGGCAGTTATTATTATCCCAGCTTATCTTCACTGATAGAATCTGATCTGAAACTGCTAATAACGAAGCTGTAGGTGACGTGTTTTCTCTTAGTCGTAACTGAATCATATCAAATTTAATTAAATCACTGATTTTATGCAGCAGTTTAATGCAGTTCAGCATCATAAAAAAAGAGACAAAATAAATGTGTTGAACATATTAAAACAAAACAAACACTTTGGCTGCGTTCACATTACATCCTGAAGTGGCCCAAATCTATTTTTTGCCTCCAAATGACTCATCAGATTTTTTCACAGAAGTTTGAACAAACCAAATCAGATATTTTCATATCAGATCTGGGCCATGCTTGCATATGTGGATCTGATTCCTATCTGATCTCTGGCCGTGTGACTGCTGTCAGAACAGTCAGATCAGACGGCATGGTGGTGTGTTTTTTTAATGTCTCACCTCTCTGCTGTGGTGGAAATCTGAAAATAAAACTGACAAAGACCAAGTTGTCTTTCTGTCTTTGATGTAAAACCTTGCAAGGGATCAGCATACAGTCTAATGCTAACCAAAGGTGAGCATAAACTAAATGGTTACATGTTCAAGGTTATACAATATGAGTCTAAGTGTGTTTTTTTCACTACACTGCGCGTGTCGTCTGTCGTCATCATTCAGTGTCGACACATCACAGCCCGGTAAAAATAACCACGTTCTCAATATCATCATCTGTATTGTCTGCTGACCTCCGCAACCGATAATCCTGGATATGTTCGCTAGCACAAAGCCACGTCATCCATTTCAGTTAAATCTGCACATGTGTGGCCAGTTCAGGACCTCAACAGTGTTCACACCGTAGCCGGATACAGATCACTTACAAACATGAATGTGAACCAATAACACAAAAACACTGTAAATGAGCATTAAGGCCTGTAATGTGAACGTAGCCTCACATATGATCCACCATGAATGAAGCGCCTCATTAGGGCTGCGACTAACAATTATTGTCATTATCAATGAATCTGCTGATTATTTTCTCAATTGATTAGTTGTTTGGTCCATAAAATGTCAGAAAATGGTGAAAAATGTCAATAACTGTTTCCCAAAACCAAAGATGCAACTTAAAATGTCTTGATTGTCTCAAACAACAGTCCAACAACCCAAAGATATAAAGTTTATTGTCATATAGAACCAAAACCACCAGAAAATATTCACATTTTCTTTAAAAAAACGATGAATTGATTATCAAAATAGTTGGTGATCGATCAACTAACCAGTCAATCAACCAATCATGGCAGCTCTCTACCTGATAGGAGCTGGAGACTCGAACCTGACGCACCAGATGGTTCGTTACACAGAACCGTCTGAGAAGTCGTCCTCAGAAACTGTTTGGAAAATGGCAGGCGGACGCTTTCAAAAAAAAACCACACTTGGCAGGTGATTGGATGAACCATCTGTCTGTTGCCGTCTTAGCTTGCGAGGCAGCAGCTGGATGAGCGTCACAAGCGTGTAACTTGAAGCCTGACGAGATGGATTCTCGCGTGTTCTCGCGAATCCAGCTGCCTCCCGAGGTACATCATACTCTCACTTTTTGGTGCTTTCAGAGGTTTAAATACCTTTGATGTAGTGACTGACCCCCAGTCCTGTCAAATCTGTACCAGTATGTGATGGACAGATGGACACAGCTGGGTCAAATCCTCCTGTCTTGTCTGAGAGAAGATGATTTGAAGTCCTACAGTGTGTTTGTCTAAGACGGTTGATGTTGGAAAGAGTTAATTAAGTAGTTAAGAGGCTCCACAACTTTCACTGTGGAGAGTTTTTTATTTCAGTCTTATTGCTTTTCTAACATTTTCCCTCAGAAGAAGCAATCTGGAGAGTGAGAACTGTTATTGTTGTTGCCAAGTTCACAACAACATTTCACTGTTTTTCATCCCTGAAACTTTGTGCTTCACGTCGACCAGCTGTTCCACATCATCCCCAGAGACACTTAAAACACATTTATCTGAAAAACCTGCAGTGTTTCCAAATATAAGTTTCCATCACAGCCAAACAACTCCAACAGTCTCTCACATATACACAGAGATGCATTTTGGATGTATTGTGTGCAAGTTAATTGGTGTAAATTTAGCAGCATAGTTCTTATATTTTAATTAGTGCCGTCTAGATGATAAAATACTGACTTTGTCCAGCAGTGAGGACAGAATGAAAATGCTTTGGACATCTGAAGTTTCCTTTATACCTGCCCAGCACCAACAGATGGACAAAGTTATTGACAAGCTGGTGAAGTTAGCGGTACATCTAGCAGCTAAAAAGCTAAAGATATTTCCCTCAGGAGCTGGTGGAGACCAAAAACGGAGCTAAAAGGAGAGCGAATATTAGACTTACAGTTATCAGGTGGACATAAACACAACACCAACGGGATTATAATGTTGCTCTATGTCTGCTGGGTGTGTAACTACACAACTGTTTGTTAACAACAGTGTTGACTTCATGCAGTTCACCCATTTTCTCGTCTGTTCTCTTTCTGGTTTAGTCTGGGTCCATTCTTCCCAAACAATCACCAGACCAGACGGTTGTTACTTGTTTTTTTCTGTAATCTCATTTATCAACCTAAGTAAAAACATATTTTATTGATAATATAAGTTGGAATAACGCAATAAAAGGCCCATACCATGGAAGACTGTGGGTAATAGTGTAACTGACTTTGCACTCTGTGTTTTTTATGAAAAAAATATGATATAAACATGCGCTAACTCCCAGAGAGTTTCTGTTATGATATCATATTGTTATAGATGCATAATAAAACACAAATACCAACACGTTCTGACCAGCAGCTGATCCAGGTTTGCGGTAGAATAAAGTCTCTTGTGTTCTTACGTTCCTGTCAGTCTTTCATGCTGCACGATATTTCATAAAAATGGTCAGACATTTGCTAAAATACAGGAGCAAGGAGATGTCAATGTACACAATGCGACATATCTCCACTACAAAGACAAAATTATGGAGTCACAGCACTTCTTTGTTGATGAAACACAAGCGATATTATATCAGTCTGTATTCTGCCCCCTAGTGGTCACAATTCAAACACTGCAGCTTTAAACAAAACTATTTAAAACATAAACCTGATGTCACTGAGTTCAGAATTCTCAGCTTTCTACAAACTATAAACACAGAAGGTAATGGTTGCATCTATTTAAATGACTCTATCAGTGTTTTACCAGATGTCAGTATCTACACCAAGGCTGCGGGGCGACTCGACTCAGCCTGCAGCCTTCTGTCCACCGACAGCTGTGATACTGAAGCTCTGTTATTTCCCTGCGCTGCGCTTCATTCAGCGTCCAATAAACCAAAGCTGCCGGGCATCAGGAGCAATTCCACTGAGTGTAAACAGAGTTTTTGCTGTTATTGCTCTGCAACAAAACGTCGTACCAGGAGGTGAAAACTTTGTCAAGAGGAGGATTAAAAAGTTTTAAGCATCATGGTTTTCCTTCTGTCACTGATTCTTGTAGCTTATATATATATATTCAGGCCAAAAATCCAACTCCTGTCTTCAAGTTTTTAATTGTGTTTATTTTTCCTTTCTCCTTCTTTTTCTGATGGTTAGACCAACAGAACATTGATCCCCTCTTTTACATTGGAGGAGATTTTATGTTAAAAAAAAAAAAAAAAGTATTGAATGAAAATATCATCATTTATTTATATGGAAATGCCAGATTCTAAAATGACGTGTAGGGATACGTGAACAGTATCTGTCATCACAGGTTTAACCATTGTAATGCAAACTTTTGGTTATTTATAATATCTCAAATTCAAGGATTGAAGCTCATTGAAACGAGCAGTCACTGTGAGTTGATGACAGTAAGTTTCTTTTAAATGTTTGATATAGAAATTTCTATTAGGTTTGAAGGAAAAGGTACAAATTCAAGAGCAGTAAATCATAGGAGCCACTCTGAGCTGTTTTGATTTGTGTTTGAAAGTGGAAGTTCATTCTTGACTTTTTGGACCAAAAAGATCTGAGCTCAAAGGTTCACTTACTAGCTTTTCAGAGGTTTCAACCACATCTTTTGGCCTTCTTCAGTGAATGAAGCTGGTTCTCTTGTCACCACAAGTGTGGAACTTCAATCACATGATATGTAGTGGAAACGTACGGGTTCTGTCTGGTGTTCTTTCACCAATGTAGTGTTTCCTACAGCTGTTAAGCTGTGATGTCATGGTGATGTCATACAACACATCTAAGTGTGTTTCCAGGTGTGGGGGAGTCCTGCTGCATACGTGTAAACAGTAGTATAGAGTCTTTTGTGTCTCCAGAGGGAACTGTGTGAAACGGCAAGTGATGTCACCCGAGTCAGCATTGTCGGTTGAGGCTGAAGACTACAAGTTTGAGAATGAAAAAGGTCTGGGGGGTGAGGAGTTAGAAAGAAGTGAGGTTATCAGACCTCTGTAGCTCCTCATCTCTGCTGGAGGCTAACAGCTCCAGGCTACGTTAGCCGCTACTAGCATAACGCACCACAATCTGTAGATAATGTAATATGGAATAAATAAGACAATATCTCTGGTTCTGCTGCACCGATTTCAATCCTTTCGAGTCCAACGATGTTATTTCAATGCAAACAGTGGAGTATTCCTTTAAGGTGTTGAATGTTAAATATGCAAGGATTGAATTTGTTATACAGTAAGCACTGACCACTTATTACTGAAAGACTCTAGACTTTCAGACAGTCCAGACTTTATTTAACTGGGAGTTGACATGGTCTCATATGTACGTTGGTGGTTTCTTTAAGTCTTCTTCAACACCTGGGTGTATTAAGAAGGCTTAATGTCAGGTTTTTCTTCTCTTCTTGCTCACTAGCGTAGTCACCTTAAATAAACTCCCGTCACCTATGTACTCGACTGAGTTTCCCCCATTCAGCTTTGCCTTCGAGCCTTGTGGCTCCGGCGACGTCTCGGATGGATCCAACTTAATATTCTTGGCCTGAACAGACTCTGTCAAAAACTAGATTGGGTTTCTGAATCCTATAAATACTTTATGAAACCATGTTTGCATTTACAAAAAAAAAAAAAAAAGGAGTGTAGCTGGAGGAAGTTTCCTCCAACAGTGTGGCTTGGTGACAGTTTAGAGACTTGCTGCCTTTTTCATCAGACTGAGCTGAAATTGATTTGTCAAGGCCCGCGGTGCTTGTCTGACGTTTTTTTGGGGGGAGGGGTGGAGGGTTTGTGGATGGAGCCAGACTAGACTGTACATGGTCAGAATGCAAACTGGACTGACGGACCGACGGACCGACGGACTGACGGACAGGGAGACAAAAGGGCTGGAGAAGAGAGAGACAGAGGAATGAAAAGACTGAGGTTGTCTACATGTACAAGTCAACCTTTGAGAAGATGAAAGATTTCTTCTACCCAGAACAAAACAACCATATCAAAGTTTATCTGGGGGTAGAAACAGGTCATCAGACAGCAAAAGAAACTCCACGAAAACAACCCAACAGTGAAGCGTTTGAAAATGTCTCTGACTGATATTTGAAACTGAGGAGAAGTTTTGCTGTACAGTTTTAACTCTTCCTTTAGTATCTCCGATTGTTTATTTGTCAGGTGTTTCACTCACTGAATTAGATGAATCTGGTGAGTTTAAGTAGTTTCTCAATTGAATTTCCAGAAAAATTACAATGTCAAGGTTTATGTTACTATCACGATTCAATTTAAGGGCTGCAACTAGTGATTAATGATCATGATTAAGCAATTCATTTTGCTTCGGTCATCAAAAGTCAGAGTTTCCAAGGTGATGACTTCAAATTTCTTGTTTTTTCTGGCCAATTTCCCAAAACCCCAAAATATTTATTTCACAATGATATAAAACAGAGAAAAGCAGCAAATTCTCACATGAAAGACGCTGGAACTAGAGAATGTTTGTTATTTTTTTCCTTGAAAAGTTACTTAAATGATTAAACTGTTATTAGGAGCAATAGCAATAGTTGCAGATTCATTTCCTGTTGATTGACGAATTGATTTGTGGTAATGTGATGGAAGATCCCACCCCTGGGCTATCAGTGTGAGAGAAAGTATTATTCACAGAGACAAATAGCGAGACATGACAATAGAAATCAATATATATCATTAAAATTCATTAACAGAGGTAGAGAGAGAAACAAAGGTAGACAAGACAACAGAGAAGACATAAATAAAAGAAAGAAAAGAGAGCTGGAAGCAGAGATAAGGAGAGAAGAGGAAGCCTGCAGGGTAAAGGAGCAGATTACCTTTTTCTCCGGCATGTGAAGGGCGTCTCACCTGGACCGATGAGTCATTTAGGGATCAGTTTTAACAAAAGGCCACAGACAAGTGGGGAGGAAACCGGGATACAATTAACCTCCGCAGCTCTTGAAACCTGCAGCAACTCTCCAATAAAAGGCTTTTATACCGCTGGTTTTCAAGTTCATTCATGAATCAGTTCCAAGGAAAATACCGGCATGTAATAAGATAGATATCAAAGAGGAATTCCACCAAAATCTAATTTTGTTCAGATCCTGCAGCGGTGCAGGTTATTCTTAAAAAACTGACAAAACACCAGAAAAAGAATTTCATAAGACTCTTGTTTTATTAAACATCTTAAAAGCAGTGGAAGCCTCTATTCAGTCTACCAGCATGTGTCTGTCCTGCAGAGTTTAGAGCCCAACAGTCAGACTGTCCTGCTGTTACAACATCTGCCATCAGCACATAACTTAACACTGTTTGATCTTACAGTTTATGTGCACTGTAGCATTAATTAAACTAATGAAATCCAATTTTAAAAAAGGGGACTAGAGACTCTTGCCAATAAAGGGATGGTTTATAATTCATGTGTTTCATTTTCTTCAATCAGTTTCTGCAAACACTAGTGTCACCTGCTACGTGTCCTGCTACACCCCGAAAAGGGGAAAGATGGTTTAAAATTGATCTGTCATTTGTTTCTGCCTTCAGAGGACAGTGCCGACGGGTCAGAACAGCCTGGTTCTGCAGCCTCTGCTGTCAGATACCGAGTACAAAATCGCCATCACTCCCGTTTACATGGAAGGAGACGGACCGACAGCGGCTCGGATGGGACGAACACGTGAGTCTGATTCAGTTTTTAGTTTGTTTGACCGTCTTTTAATTGATTCAGTTGATCAGATTCATTAATTCTGCTCACTTCATTTGTGTCATTCTCACCTGTTTTAAAGTTCTGTCACATTTAAAACTTCGATATAGCTGCAAACTTCTTGATCCTTGTAGATCTGAAGAGTTTTTTTATTGGAGGGAGGACGGGTGGGGTTGAGAGGGGTGACATGAGGTTTGTGGTTGTAGTGAAACTGTTGTGGGTTGCTGTAACTTCAGATATTGCTTACTTACAGATAATGCTTGACTCGCTCCTTTTACAACTAGAAAAAACGCACTCGGATGAAATCAGCACCATGTTCTCAGATGACACCTGTGCAGTCAAGCAGATTTGTAGAAATCTTGAGCACAGATGGCGTACGACAAAACAAGAGATTTTTAACTTTGCCTGGGTCGAGAGTGCACTTTCAGCTGTTAGGACAGCATGTTTCTCTCACCTGATTAACACTAATAAAAATAATCCTTGGTTTCTGTTTGATACTGTCGCTAAACTCACACAGAACATCCCTGTCAATAACTCCTCAGTCAATGCTGATCATTTCCTGAAATTCTTCACAAATAGGATTGACTCAATCAGAGATAAAGTCACTGGTCCACACTCCTCCCAGAATGATGGCTGTGAACTCTCCAATACTTTGATCGATGCAGGCACTGTGACCAACCGCACTCTCTCACAGTTTGAAATGATTTCCCCTGAGGCCTCTACCAGCCTCCAAACCCACAGCCTGTGTATTAGACCCTATACTGTCTAATCTTTTTAAAAAAATGTTTCCTGTTTTTAAATCGTCCTATTCTTGAAATTATCAGTAAGTTGCTTTCCATTGGCTCTGTGCCCTCAGAGCCAATCCGCAAATTCTGAACAATTCTAGACCAATTTCCAATCTGCCTTTTTATGAAATTACTTGAAAGGGCCGCCACTAATCAACTTACTGCCTACTTATCCAACAACAATCTTTCTGATAAATTTCAGTGTGGCTTTTAGTCCTGTCATTCCACTGAAACTGCCTTGACCAGATTAGTCAGTGATTTAGTAATTACCGTTGATTCTGATTTACCATCACTGTTGCTGCTTCTTGACTTGAGTCCAGCTTTTGACACCGTGGACCACAGCGTACTTCTAAGCTGCTTGGAGAAGCATATTGGTATCCAGGGGATGGTGGTTTCTTTCATATTTATCAAATAGAACTTAACATGTAAATTACAACAATACAATCGCTGAATTTTGTGAAGTTTGGTGTACCTCAGGGTTCATTCCTTGGCCCTTTGGTTTTTTCTATTTACATGCTTCCCCTTGGTGACATCATATGCAAAAATGATATTAATATTCATTGTTATGCTGATGATACACAGCTATATGTACCTGTAAAGCCAAATGACCTTTCTCAACTCCTAAATTTAGAGGCGTGTCTATCAGAAATATTAGAAAAAAATGGATGAATACGAATTTTTTGCCATTTAATGCTGATAAAACAAAGTTATTAGCTGTTGGACCAACCAAATATGGGCACTGATGTGTTACTATTGATGGCTTTCAGAAAGCTCGACCAATAAAAACCTTGGAGTGATTTTTGATTCTCGTTCAGTCCATTATCAAGGCTATTTTCTCGTCTTAGTAATATTGCCAAAATCCAACCTATTCTATCATTGTATGATGCTGAAACCATAATCCATGGGTGTGTATCTTCCAGGCTTCATTATTTTAATGTCTTCTTCTCTGGTTCTCTTCCTAGTTGTGCTACTAGAAGTCTTCAGCTTGTTCAGAATGCTGCAGCTAGAATCTTGACAAAAACTAGAAAATTTGACCATTTAACACCCAGTCTGGCCTCTCTTCACTGGTTACCAGTGCAAGCTAGAGCTGATTTTAAGGTTCTTCTTTTAACTTGTAAGGCCTTTCATGGACTTGCACCACCTTACTGTATTAATCTGTGCTAATTATACCATATACACCAGCACGACCTCTTCGCTCTCTCGATGCTGGTCTCCTGGTCATTTCTTCAGTTAACAAAAAAACAGTTGGCTTCAGAGCATTATCTCTTATCTCTGGAATGATCTTCCATTACATGTTAAAGAAGCACGTTCAGCTTTAAATCAAGACTGAAAACCTTCCTTTATTCACTGCATTACAGTCTAACCTAGAACTTACTCTGTTCCATCACCTTTTAACATCCCTTTAACATTGATGGCTTTAATTGTCTTATTTTATTTTTTATTATTTTATGTGCTTGCTGTATGTTTTGTCCTATGTTTTCTTTTTAATTGTAAAGTGTATCAGGACCATGCTGCAGGCTGATTCTGCACTTTAAACAGAATAGAATATAGATGGATGGATGGATGGATGGATGGATGGATGGATGGATGGATAGATAGATAGATAGATAGATAGATAGATAGATAGATAGATAGATAGATGGACAGATAGATAGATGGATAGATTTTTCACAGTAATTCTACTAAAGTCTCAAAATGTTATTATTAGGATGTTTTTTATTTTAAATTTATGTAGCGTTTTTATCGTCTATGAATATTAGTTCTCTGTTTGTTTATATATGCAACTATTCATTCAGTGGCTCATTCATCCAGTTATTTAGTCCTTCGTGTCTCAGTCCTTCATGACTTTCATCGTACCCTTCTTTAAAAGAAAGCCTGTAAAAAAGGCAGTGAGCTGTCATGAAGGGTAACAGAAGGATGCTAGAATAAACTTGAAAACAACCCATATTTTCAGCTATTTTTGATCAAACATCGTGTTTGTCTGCTGTCTAACTCAAGGAGTCATTTGTTATATTTGGGGCAAATAACCCGGCAAATACAAGCCTGTGATGTTGGAGTGTAGAGATGAGAAGCTGCTGTGATCAGAGTGCTGACCTCCTGACCCTGTAACACGCTCTGACATCTTGGCTCTGTGATCACCAGTAGAGTTGCGCTGTAGTAGACACACATAGCAACGGATTATTGGATTTGTGCTGAGAAACTGTGGAGGGGAAAGGGAGAAATGAGGGGGAAATGACGGGAAAGATGGATGGAAGGGTGGAACCTTGCTTTGATTTCTATTAAAGAAAACAACAACTGTGAAGCTTGAAATTGAACGCTTGAAATTGCCTCAATAACATATCTTAATAGAAATAAAAAAGTATGACTAGAAAGTTTAATGGTAGAAATATTATCTTATTTATGACATTTATTTATTTGTAGTTTTCCTCTCTCA
Source organism: Thunnus thynnus (assembly GCF_963924715.1). NCBI lineage: Eukaryota > Metazoa > Chordata > Actinopteri > Scombriformes > Scombridae > Thunnus > Thunnus thynnus. The sequence goes on from NC_089531.1 coordinate 3,390,143, forward strand.
CTATCTGGCTTTATTTATTTTTCTTTTGTCAGGTGAGGTTTATCCCTCACCGTTTCAATTTTTATTTAAAAGAAAAAGTCCAGCTTTATGATGATGGAATGAAAGATTTCTTTTATTATAATAAAAAAGCATGAATAGAAAGTGTAATGGTAGAAAAGAGTGATGTAGAGAATGTAGATGGCTTAAAAGAATAAAGACGAACAAATTAACAGTAGATTGAATAAAATCTGAGAGCATCAAACATGAAAAACTGAAGAAGGGAAACAAAACTGAAACAATATTGAGAAAAGAAAGGTGATGTGATTGATATGTTATTTTAAAATGTATATCTTAATAGCAAAAACATTTAGACTGGTTCAAAACTTAATAAAAGTGGGCGTCCTTGTCTTATGTCAGGTTCAAATAACAGCCCAACTCGACAGACGTAGGGTGTCGGGACAGAAAACAGGCATTGGGCACGACAATTGATTGTTTATATCCCCTGTAGTGTAGTGGACGACAACCAATGCTGCATCTGGGACGCCTCACGACATCCCAACAAAAAGACTAGTGTGTCAGAATTTTTCTACCTTCTCTCACCGAACTTCCACAACATGTTCTGTCACAAAGAAAGGTGATATGATTGATGATATGTTATTTTAAAATGTATATCTTTATAGCAAAAACATTTAGACTGGTTCAAAACTTAATAAAAGTTGCTCCAACTGGGCATCCTTGTCTCTGCCAGATTCAGATTACACAATATCATCCTGATAATAACCCAACCTGACAGATGTGGGGCATGGGGACCCAAAACAGGCCTTGGGTGATCGTTTAAATCCTGCATAGTGTAGTGGACAACAACCAATGTCCCTACACAACATACCAACAAAAAGACTAGCATGTCAGAATTTTTCTACCTTCTCTCACCGAGCGCAACAACTTCCACAACGTGTTCTGTAACATTGACTGATGGGTGCACAGAGTGTTCTCCTGCGCAAAACTGTAAACATGCCAAAGCCCAAGTGGAGCGATGTTGCTCATGCTGCAAGGTGGAACTGTGAAATGAGGAAAGGTTTGTGGCGTTATGGCAACCAGACAGCTGGTATCACACGCACCACTTCAGACGCCATTGCTTGTTTACGTTCTGGAAGTCCGTCCCTGGCACGTCCTTCCGATGACATCACACAGGTCATGAAAGACGGCAAGCTATGATTGGTCGGGTACCAACGTGTAGTCAGATCACGACAGAATGTGACTCTACAATCGCCTAATTTGACCTCTTATCCCTGGCATTAAAGGTTTTAGGAACTTTACAATTGTATTATCTGAAAGGTTGCTGGTTCAAATCCCCACATCACAATGTGCTGGTTCACACCTGCACACATCAGGTGTTTGAAACCTGAACCTCTGCCGGGCTTCCAACAGGAAGATTTATTTCCTGGTAGAATAAAGAGGAAAGAAACTGTCACTGTCCTAAACCAAACTCTCATCACTCTTCAAACAAACATTGTAATTTAAAAGCAGAAACTTGTTTAGTGATTCATCATCTTTAGGACGTCTCACTGCTCAACAAAATGTTGCAGAACTGTTGCCAGAGGCGGAGTGGAGATGGATTGAGGGGGCGTTTTCCTTCTTGTCACACAAAAAAAAAGAGAAAAGGATTCATTTTTATGAGCAAGTATAAACCCCTGGAGAAACAAGAAGCAAAACCTGCTCATTTAAGACGTCATTATGATGTTAATTGGCTTAATTTAATAAAATAAACCTTTCTTTAAAAAGTAATTTATGTAAATACAGTTTACAAAAGTGCTATGATGAATGTTTTAGCCCTTAAAACTCTACTGTGGATGATAATCATCCATCTGGGCAACTAAAAAACTAAAAATGTGTGTTTATAGAAAATATAAAGAACAAGTTTGATATAAAACCGACACACTGCAGCTTGTGGCCCTTCCATAGACTGTATAAAATATGGACGTAGTTACCGTGACGTCACCCGTTGGTTTCTGAAGAGCGGTTTTGAAGCTCAAAGCAAGCCGCTCCAGCCGTCCCCATTTTGGCAGTGCGTGACGCTGCCTAACTCCCAACCAATCAAAAATGGGCAAAGAGGCGGGTCGAATGGCTGAAACAAGCCACCTAGCGGCTGGCGGACCTGTCACTCGAAGCAGCCATGTCCTTCATTATGCAGAACTTTACGGCTTAATAACATTTAAACAGGTGAGTTATAAAAAAATTCACCCCCGGTACAGTTGTCATGAAAGAGGAAATTAGCTACAGAGACCAAAACCGTTGTTTGTACCAGGCTGTAAACATGTTTATTTCTGCTGTAAAGTTGGGCATTTTAACATGGGGGTCTATGGGGATTGACTCACTGTTGGAGCCTCAAGTGGCCATTCAAGGAACTGCACTTCCACATTGGCTTCATTTTACAGCCTCGGAGGTTGCCGCTTGGGCCCTTCAGACGTCTCTGGCATCACTGGTCATCAAAAATATTTTTATATTTTACAGGGGGAAAAAGATAGAAGAAAAATCTAAAAAAAATACTCAGAAATGATCTTTAGACGCTTCATTTCACTGGTTAAATTTTAAAGCAGCCTCTATTAGCTGCTAAACGTATTGAAACACAAGCGTCTCAGTAAAGAAGAAAAGAGATGTTGAGGTGATTTCCTGTGTCTCTCTGCAGAAGAAGAAAGAGCTAGTAGCTAGTGGCTCAGCGTATAACATCCATTTTCTTTACTGTTGAGCCGAAGACAGAAATAAACGAGGAAGCATCTTCTTCTCCTTTGTTAAATGTGACCGAGTGCTGCCGTGAAAAGCACCGGCAGAGGCTAATGATTTTCTCTGCTGCCAAGTGCATTACAGGAACAAACACTCCACTTCCAGCGAGGAGGAAACGCTAAATTCGAGTCATTCATCTTACCGCTCCGTCCCATCATGTCCTCCCTGTGCAGCACATTACACACATTAGCAGACGCTAACGACGTTCTCCGCTTTTTTTTTTTTTTTTAAACGAGGCCTCCGATACCCGGTGATGATGAATGGTTCCTGTTACCGTGTGAGGGATGAGATGATCGCCCTGGGAGGAGCGACAGGGAATGCAGAGATGAAGAGGAGGAGGAGGGGGGAGGGGGGGATGATTGGGTTTTTTAGAGTGAAGATAGATGATGTGACAAAGGGAGCCGGTGTGATCTGGTGGGATTTGAACCTATGAGGGATGGGGGTGAACACTGAGGGAATGCAGAGAGGATGATTGGGGGGGTTTTAGCCTCGAACTGAAGACAGATATGTGACATAAGGAGCAGAATAATCTGAGGGTTTGATGGGGTGAACGCTGGGAGGTGAGGGAGGGAATACAGAGCGGGCAGTGAAAGAAAGAAAGAAAGAAAACACATAGACGGTTTGACAGAAAGGTCAAAGTAAACCAAACATTTCAACTATGAGTTGATCGGTGACAGACTGCCGTCGGATATTATCATCGTATAATCCGGAGAGGTGAAGAAATGAGCCGTAAGGTGATGTTTACATGTGAATGAGGAAGATTTTAATAGAGAAGATAAAGATTTCAACCTTTGTCGACTGTGTTAGTCTGAAAAAGAAGCTGAAGTGTTTATTAACGCTAGAAGAATGAAGTAAAGTGAAGCTCAATCATATTCAAGTGAAGATACAAAGCGTTATAGCAATGTCTGTGGGATCTAGAGACATGAATTAATTAGTTAATTGACTATTTTGATCATAAAATAGTCTGTGAAGAGTAGAAATTAGTGTTGAAGACGAGTGTTGAGTAACATTTTTCTGACAGAGGAGCCAGTACAAGTTGGAGATTTTAAGCCAGTGTGATGATTTGACACATATTATTATTAGAAAGCTTTTATAGAAATAGTATTTGTTGTTTTACATGTTTATAACAGTTCATACCAGTTAAGTGGAACCAGATAGAATCAAATCATGTTTGTCAGAAATTCACAATATCTACGACTCAGAATCACCAGTCGGAGGCTGACATGACGTCTCCTAGAAATCACATTTACTGTATATACGACTGAATAATTCTCCCAAATATGATGCACTGTCAAACATATAACTGTCTGCATTATATTCACAGGCAATGAAACGATATGTTAATATATTATTTACTGTATTAAACCAAGACTATTTGTCTCTAACCTGAACCAGATGAGTCTAAACAGAGCTAACAAAAGGTTTAATATTACTATAGTTACTACCAGCAGACATTGTAATAATAATAATAATAATAATAATAATAATAATAATAAGCTTTATTTATAGAGCACCTTTCATGACATAAGATGCAGCTCAAAGTGCTTTACAAAAGAAATATAAAACATAGATACACACACACATACATATATATATACATACATAAACATATACATGTAGTGTAATATTGGAGGAAAAAATAATGAAATATGTTGTGACTGAATATTTTACTCATGCATCATTCTTGCAACTCGCCAAATAAGTTAATTAACAACAGTTTCTCATTATGTTGAGAGAAATAATGAAGCCAGTTTTTCCTGCTAAACGTCCTGGCTGTAGCAGTTTAGTTGTATATAAACATCATTTCTAGGAGACGAGCTGGTTTTTTCCTTGTAATTATGGTCAGAACGACATGAAAACGTGGCAGAATTCCCGCCATGAATGAGAGACTTTTCGTTGATGCCCACAAACCCAAAAAACTGCAAACTGAGTTCCTGCAAGAGCTGCTGTAAAAAAAAAAAAAAAGTTCCTGTCAAAAAAAGTAGCATTAAATCAGCAGTTTCTCATTTCTGTTTAGGCCTGAAGGGTGAAAACATAGAAGGAGAAACGGCAGAAAAAAGCTCAGAGGGCGATGGCAATTTCGTCAGGACCAGGGAGGGCGTAGCGGAGATAGATAGTATAAGGTGGGGATTTAAACAGATGGGGGGGGGGGTGTAGAGCTGAACGTGGAGAGGATGATTGGCTTTTTAATGGTAAACGACAACGGTAGGTGAAGAGGGAAAATGAGCCAGAAGAGCCGGCATAATCTGGAGGTTTCAGCTCGTAAATGGAGGGAAGAGAGAGGAGAGATGGATACTCGGGGAAGAGGGATGATGGAACATGAAGAGAGTGATGATGGGAGGGGATGGAGGGGGGGGAGGGGGGGGGGGGTTTAGCATTTTAAATGTGTAGAAGAGAAACCAGGCAGAGGATTTGGGACCTGAAAAGTCTCACGTTTCCACCATTAACTGAAGGGATCTTCACTGGATTTCAATCTATCACGTTTCAGCGGGAACAGTATGGACTACAAATGTATGTGAGCGAACAGATGGATGGAAAAAAAATTTCCTTAAAGAGAGAAGGTCTTACATGTACTATTAATACCGTCCCCGCCATTTAGCTCTGCTTCCTAAAGTTCTGTCCCGGCTGTCGTCCGAGCGATAACTCCTCTGGATTTAATATCTTCCTGACAGACTAATTCAGCTGTTCGCTCTTTTATTCTATTATCAACATTTTATCCTTCTTTGAAACTTCTTCATTATCTTTCTGTCCCTCCGGTTTTCTCTCTGTTTGCTGTTTCATGACAGTTTTTTCTGTATTAAAGCACTTTTTTAATCATTGTGACATGCAGTGAATTACATTTCTGCTGAAAGTGTCATTCATTTAATTTACTCTATAAATATGTTGTACGTTAGTGTGTCGTTATCTTTATTGTCCTTTAACCAGTTTCTAATTTGCTTCCTGTCGCCTCTTTTGTTCATGATTTTTTTCTCTTTTACTGTGAAATTTCTCCTTCCTTCCTTCCCTTTTCTGTCCCTGGTTCAAGTCTAGACCAGGACCCAAAGCAGCTGATAAAAACTCCATCAGAAGAGACAAATTATTAAAAGAAAACATATCCTTGTGAATGTACTATTTGAATTATTTTTGCATAGTTTTATTTTGACACAAATTCACTTAAAATATGTGCAACATTTTCATGGAAACATAACTTCTGTCTTCTTCTTCTTTAGTTCCTCTCTCAGCTCCGAGGAACCTGCGGGTGTCGGAGGAGTGGTACAACCGCTTCAGGATCAGCTGGGACGCTCCACCGTCACCCACCATGGGCTACAGAGTCGTCTACCAGCCTTTATCTGGTAATTCACAATCACACACAACTTTCTATTACTAATATTCCTTCTAATATTGTTCTATATTCCTACCAGTAGAAGGACTAAAAGTGTAAAGTTTGTCCTGATGGTGCTGCTGCAGGAAAGAGGAAGCGTTCATCATCTGAGGAGCATGAATTATGCTTCTGCAGGCTGCACATTTATGTTTGTTTTCTACGGTTCAGACACACCGACTGACTGAATCGACCAGACAACATCCTTTACATGCAGGTCCACATGACAGCTTGTTGAGATTTGGAGGATATTAATAATAATAATAATAACAATAATAATAATAATCTTTATATATTTATATAGCACCTTTAAAAACACAGTTTACAAAGTGCTTTGACAGACAAAGCAAAAGTAGAACAATGCAAAGCAAAGACACAAAAAAACCCCCAAAACAAACAAACAACTCATTATAGAAAACAATAATGAGATGATAAAAAGATTAAAAGACAATACGGAGATGCTCGAAAGACAACATTAAATAAAAACAAGTCTGTAAAAATGGATTTTAAGAAGTGATTTAAAAGAAGTCAGTGATTCTGTGAAGTCACTGAGGATGTGTGCATTGACCCCTCTGTGACCTGAGGGAGGCGCTAGAGGAAGAAAAGGATTTATCTTTTAGGGATCATGAATATCTGCAACAAATTTTAAGGAAAAAACGGTTAAATTCAGCAAAAACTCAGTTTAGGATAAGTTGTGCCTCGAACAGCATGTCTGGTTCTGCTCAGTAGGAAATAAATGATATAAAAACAAAGAATAGACTGCAGTCACACACATCTGCATGTAAATACACACACACACCAGTCAGTAATAATGACATTAACACATACAGTACGGTTCTGTAAAAAGCAAAATATTTTTCTAATCATGTTTGATTTGATCCAAATTCTATATTGGATCAAAAAAGTTAAATAAAAACTAAATGAATAGAAAAGTTCAACAGATCTTTTATCTGATGTAAAGTTGTTACTTTTACATTTTAATGCTAAACTTCAGATTTGCTCTTTTGGATGGTTTATTATTTCCACATCTAATCTCATAAGAAGAAGAAGAACTAACAGATAAACGCATGTTTTCATTTATATTCTGGTGCTTTTACATAACTTTTAACTCTCACACTTCACTTCTGTCACTTTTGCACTTTCCGTCTCCGACTTATTTCTCATCCTCTCCTACTTGGTGGAATTGAAGCTAATGATCGTATCTGAACTCGCTCCTCTGTCTCTCCGTGCTCCTCGCCTTCACTGACCGTTTGCTCCTCCTTGACGTGGCTCCTCAATTATCCCGCCTCTCCGCAGCCCCGGGATCAGCTCTGGAGACCTTCGTCGGCGAGGACGTGAACACCATGCTGATCGTCAATCTGCTGAGTGGAACCGAGTACAGCGTCAAGGTCATCGCCTCCTACACCACCGGATCCAGCGAGGCCCTCGCAGGAAGGGCCAAGACCTGTGAGTCACATCTTCGATCTGCTGCCATTAATCAGTAACTATTCACATAAACAAATACAAATATAAGAAGTTAAGACATAAATAATATTTAGAAAACACTCTTGTACAGCTTCCAGCTATGTTAATGCAGATGAATCATCCGTATCTATCAACTCATTCATGGTCCGTATGTTGTAGAGGTGAGTCTGAATACAAATACGTTATTCAGCAGAGCACAAATAGTGGGTTTTATACTAATATTTGTTTTATACAAATATTTTAAAAGTTATTTGTTGGGGGTGTTCCTCAGAGATAAAGCTGAGCTACTCTCCTTTCAATCCAGTCCACTTTATTTATTTATATAACACGATTTTAACAAACACAAGGTTTCCAAAGTGCTGCACAGCAAGATAGAAAACACAATAAATAGCACAACAGAACACAATAAAACGATGAAGGACACAAGAGGATAAAAGTAATAAAATGAGATAAAATCAAATAAAATAAGATAAAATCAAATAAAATAAGATAAAAACCAATAAATTAAATAAAATGAAATAAATAAAGTGCACTGCTCACACAAGTTGCAAAACGCTACATGGTGTAAAAGCCAGAGAGAAGAGGTGGGTTTAAAGAAGAGGTTTAAAATGAGACGGTGAGGAGGCCTAATGTCTGATGTGCAGCGGTAGTCCGTTCCACAGTTTTGGAGCTGCGACAGCAAATGCTGGTTCACCTCTGAGCTTAAGCCTCCGAGCTTTAGGCACCGTCAGGAGCAGCTGGTCAGCTGACCTGAGAGAGCGGCTGGGCGTGTAGGGCTGCAGCAGCTCAGAGAGGTAAGGTGGGGCTTTCGACAAAGTTAGGTTGTAAAAAATAGGCAATAAATGAAAAGTGCAAAGCAATAATCGCCTTTGAAGTTCCTCCCCACATGTTACCTGCTGTGCTGTCTCTGTGTTACGGGTATATAAATAGGTAGAGGTCTGTCTGCGATGAGGTGATGAATAAAGTTTTATCTCAGTAGTCAGCGCAGTCGTCTATGATCTGAGACTCCAGTTCAAGACCCAATGTGGGGACCTCGTTCATAAGATAGTTTATTGATGAACGCTTATTGTAACACTTTAATTTTCTAAAATTAAAAGTGTCATGAAAACAAAAACAGGATTTTTAAGCCTCTTTCCACTTTTATTCGAATACAAATACAGATACAGATACAAATACTGAGATCTCTGCACATCCCTAGTTTGTTGCTAAACAAAAGATCAAACATATCATGTACATGTTGCTTATTTTCTTCCAGGTCACAATGAAGAAATTCAACTCTCAACCTGCACATTTTAGTGTGTCAGTAAACTATAGAAAGTCAAATTTTGACACAAATAGACATTTTTGTCTTGAGATTCAGCAAAATGTTATTTATTAGTTACAGTAATTATATTTATGTGCTTGAGACGTCCACAGCTTTGATTTATCCCAAATCTCATCTGTCCAGTTATGTTTAATCTCATGAATCTACGTCTCAGTTGGAGTTGCTGCTGTTTACACGACAGTTTAAAGACTTAAATGCACAAATCATTTATATAAACTGCATCTAACATCACTTATCGTACCTGCAGCCACATCGTCTCTTCTCTTTTTCAAACACCTGATCCATTAATTCATTATATATCTTCTCCCAGCTCTACAAACTAATTACAGGATTCAGCCTTGATTCTTTTTTTATTATTATTTTTTTAGTAGCTGTAACCAGAACCACTGATTAAAAAGAGCTCGGATGGAGTCTCGGCCTTGTTAGCTTCACAGTCCTGCTTCATTTTTATTCTGCTCTTTTGAGGTTAGTTACTCTATGAAGACGGACTGGATTGTGTTTTCATAGCAGTGGCGTATTTACAGTATGTTACATCATCCCACACAGCGGGTCAGACTCTTTCCTCCAGTGGTTGTTCCCTGACAAAAATCTAAAGTTATAATTTGTGCAGCTACACAGACAGTTTCTTAAAAGTAATACGATTTAAGTCTGTTGTTCTGAAATATCAAACGTCACTTTCTTGATTCACTTCCCTGAAAGGTTTTGCAACAGACACACAGACACGTCTTCATTGGCACAATTTTCCCACATTTTAAACTATTTTCCACGTCAGACCAGTATTTCTCTGCTCTCACACCATGTTCTCGTCAGTGTCTTAATTGTTTGCTTGGCATTTTCCAAACCTGATCATTTATGCACCTTGTTATCAGACTTTTCTGTCTGTTCCCACCGCTTTGAATACAAGTGCATGAAACGATCTCCTCTAATCTAATCAGAGGAGCAGCCAGACACCTGCAGACATCAATACCTTGATAGCCATCTGACACTTTTTAACGGCAACTTCACCTAATTACATCCCAGAGCTGCAATGAACTGTAGATGCAATAGATTTAAGTTATCTCACCGGTGAGATTGTGGATACTTCCCGAGGCTCCTCCAGTGTCGAGTGTCTGGCCCTCGTTCGATCAATCAGTGCTTCTCAAGTACAATCATTGGAGCCTGGATTTCCCTCCCGTGCATAATAATTAAACACTTTACTGAAGGCTGGTCTATTGGTGAAATAGCCCCCTTTTTGAAACTGAAAGGTCTCTGGTTTGATCTGATCCCCTTTTATCTGTTCTCATTCCTCTCTGTGTAAGAGCTCTCCATACTAGCGTCACCTGAACGCCAGAACATGGAGCTCTAAATGGACGCTTTGAATTGAAACCACCAGCTGCATGATAATTAAACACTTCTTGGTTGATTTGGAGTTTGGAGAGGAGGGGTCGGGGGGGGCAAAGAAATGGAGAAAGAGGAGATAAGACAAGGGGGGACGAATCCTGATGAAGATGGGGGGAAAAGAAGAAGAAGAAGAAACGATGGAGAGATGGGTTGGAATTCAAAAAAAGAGAGAGAAAGATGATTTGAGGCCAGTGGGATCCCAGGAGTGTCTGTCATATTTCTCAGCAGCATGTTAATGAAGCCAACGGACCGATAGAGATGAGCGGACTGATGCCTCAATGTCACATAGCAGCACAAATAATACAGCTGAGGACCAAAGTGAGACAGGAGCTCCTTCTTCTTCTGTAATATCGCTTTATTTTAGCCTTTGATTTAAGCTATTTTAGCCTTTGGTTTAAGTTATTTTAGCCTTTGATTTAAGCTATTTTAGCCTTTGGTTTAAGTTATTTTAGCCTTTGATTTAAGCTATTTTAGCCTTTGGTTTAAGTTATTTTAGCCTTTGGTTTAAACTATTTTAGCCTTTGGTTTGAGTTATTTTAGCCTTTGGTTTAAGTTATTTTAGCCTTTGTTTTAAGCTATTTTAGCCTTTGGTTTAAGTTATTTTAGCCTTTGGTTTAAGCTATTTTAGCCTTTGGTTTGAGTTATTTTAGCCTTTGGTTTAAGTTATTTTAGCCTTTGGTTTAAGCTATTTTAGCCTTTGGTTTGAGTTATTTTAGCCTTTGGTTTAAGTTATTTTAGCCTTTGGTTTAAGCTATTTTAGCCTTTGGTTTGAGTTATTTTAGCCTTTGGTTTAAGTTATTTTAGCCTTTGGTTTAAGCTATTTTAGCCTTTGGTTTGAGTTATTTTAGCCTTTGGTTTAAGTTATTTTAGCCTTTGATTTAAGCTATCTTAGCCTTTGGTTTAAGCTATTTTAGCCTTTGGTTTAAGTTATTTTAGCCTCTGGTTTAAGTTATGTACAATTTAAACAGCCAGTGATGGATGAACATTACTGATGCTTTTTGTTTCTGCTGTAATTGAAAGGATACAAGTCCAGAATGTGAAACTCATTAAGACTTGAACAATAAGTAGAAATAGTTTAGAAAATGTTATTATATCAGGATAAACTCCTTGACATGTGTCATCTTATTTTCAATGGGGTCCCAAAACAAACATTCACAAAACAAATGAAAAACAGAACAATAAAAAACACAAGACACAATAGTAGATAACACAGCAACACAACAATGAAAAAAAAAAAAACTAAAATGAGAAAAATTAGATTACTATAAACAAAAGCAAAAGCCTGAAACATAAAAGCCTTTTTCACCAGCTTAGATACAAAAGGGACCATAAAGAGCTGATTGAGTGTGTTGGTGAGTGATGTGAATCATAATGAACAAAAAATGTTTTAAACAATAAGGAAAGTTAAAATTGAAGCATTTAACAAATAAACTGGTATCAGTCAGATTAGCTGCAGTATAGTTGCACTTTCATCTCTGTGGTCTAAGTTTGGTTAAGTGAAGGCAACTAAAACCATCTCTGTGTCAAAGTTTCACGCTTTGTACAGTCAGGCTTGACGTGTCACATCATGGAGACGACCGTCATCATCTGCACAACCGTAGGAGGTTGCTTGTCAGGAGAATGTAGACGGAGGTCACATTAAGTGTTTGAACAAACAACTGATGATGTCATCTTTGGTGACAGACAGTCAGCAAAATGAAGGCTGTGTTTCCGCCATTTATCTGGATCCAGGTCGCCATGGCAGCAGGCTGAAAAAGGTTTCTCATGCATCTTTTTCCCTTCGTCACGTCCTTCAGCTCTTACTGGATACTGCAGTGTCCACAGGTCAGATCATAATGATTATCAATGAGTAATAGTAACAATAATGATAATAAACTTTATTTATAAAGCACCTTTCATACATGAAATGCAGCTCTACTTTACAAAGATTTCATAAAAACTAATAAACAATAAGATGTGTGAAGCAATAAGTGAGATTCAATAGAATAGTCAAGGCTATAAAAATGTAAACAGTCTGTTTAAAAGCAAGATTAAAAAGATGTATTCAAGGATTATGGACAGGCTGTTCGACATTTTTGGTCCATAATAAGAGAAGTCTTCCTCCGGCGGGGCCTGGACCACCTCCACAGGGGGTCCAGCAGACATCTGATGTCCCTGAAACACCTCCACTGACTCTCTCAGGGAAAATGGTTCTACTTTTCTTCCGGTTGTTGGAGCTCCTCATCTTATCCGTAGTATTATTATTATTATTCCTGCCCTCTCATTAAATCACATGGTGAGATTTTTTACATAAACATTATGCAGAGATACATTATGCATTTGTACTTAAATCCAAAATAATGCAGATTACATTTTAGGCTCAACTCATGGAAAATGTTCTGTTTTGTCAGAGTGAAATGTAAAATATACTGTGATGTACGAGGCCATTACTGACTCACAGAAACAGGCATGCTAATATCTGTGAACTCAGAACAAGTGACGCTTTCAAAAGTTGGATGATAAAAGTCCATACATACCATTTGCATAAATAGAGCTTGTATGTGTGTGTGTGGGTTTGTTTGGGTGTCTGTTTTATGAGCCGAACTCTTGGAGCAAAGACAGTGCAGCTATATATTTCTCTCTCTGTAAATAACTCCATGAAAAAAAACACACGCGCGCCGGTGCGTCGGTGTCCTTGAAGCCAACTAGCCGTACGTTTTTTTTAAAATCTGTCATCTGTCATTGTTTTTTTTAAATCTCACACTCTCTTGATGCCTTTTATGTCTTATGTAAAGCACTTTGAATTGCCTCGTTGTTGTTGAAACGTGCAATACAAATAAACTCGCCTTGCAAACAGGATGGTGTGTGTGGTTTCTCAGATGAGTTGCAGCTATATACATATATATATATATATACAGTTTTATTATCACACTAGTGTGTAAAGAAGAAACACCATAGTGTATATTTTTAGAGTTTTGAAGATGCCTCAAGTTGCTTTTTTGTCAGAGTTTCAAAGTCAGAATATCTAAATTGTGGAAAAAGGAATAAACATCTCCTGAACATGGCACTTTGTAGCCTTATTTTCCTCAATTAAAGAGCAATTATCTTTAAAATCACCTCTGAAAAACACAGACAGTACTGTATTAGAAGAGGTCAAGTTAGCTGTTGAGACTCGTTTGACGCAAAAACTCACTGCTGAGAGTGAAGAACTGAACTTTTAAGTCTGTTTTTCTTTTTGTAAATGTGTTTTAGTTCATTCTGCTCCGTTCTCTTGTCTTTCTTAATTTCCCAAAAGGATCTTTCACATAACAGAGCGAGACGATGTACTCAGTTTGTAATACCAAGATTGAAAAGGTGTCCTGTTAAAGATAATAATGGGGCTAAATCAAACTTAAATCACTAAACTCCTCAGTTAGCCAATCAGATAGAACCCTCTAGTATTCAGTAATACTTTTATTCTGTAATTACTAACTCACAAATCTAAAGAAGGGTGGTGATCCGATCTGGTTTTAATGGTTTAATGACATCCATATCCATTTAAGTTTTCAATTTCCATCCACAGTAAATCCCACTGAGCTTCTCTCAGAAGTGGAACATCTGGAAATATCCATCTTGTCCTTGTTCTTGATGAGTTTTTACAGTCAAAAACTTTACTTATAACTTCAAAGTCAAGACAAATCTCATATACAGTCATAGGTCACATGTATTTTAATACTATAGTTCACCATCCATACATCAAATAAATGATTCCACTAACAATAATCAGAATTATCATTATAATTCAATCCTCAGCCATATGTAAATAAACTAATTCTAACATATAGAGTCTGTCTGTCTCTGCAGTGTACCTGGGGGTGACCAACCTGAGTCCATATCAGGTGAGGATGACCAGTATGTGCGTCCAGTGGCAGCCTCACCGACACGCCAACGCCTACAGAGTGCTCATCGAATCCATGCTCAGTGAGTAACACACAGACTTTACTTTCTCCGCCGCTGCTCACATCATGTTTTTATTTGAGGTTAAGATGAGAAACGTTTCAACCGAATGTTCGGTGGATCGGGTTCAGCCTGGGACGATTGTTGCACTACATTTTGATTTCCATCTCATTATTTTTCTCCCTCTGCTCAAAGGCAAAAGCATTTTCAGAACGTTGGATTTAAAACCCAGTAACTAAACTTCCAGCTCCACTCAGAATTGGTATCAGTCAGAGGAACATCAGTGATATATTATCAGTAGTTATATATGAACCAATAGCTACTTTACAATCTTGTTGTACATGTTTAAAGGTACAATCTTGTGGATTTTGACTCATATTCATATAGAAACATTTCTTTTTTTAAACGTCAGGATCAGTTTGTGTTTGCATTTAAGTGACCAACAATATTTTGGCTCAGTGTCTGTGTGCAGTAAACCAGATCAGAGCTGCAACTAATGATTATTTTCTTGATTAATTAATTAAATCGCTTTGTCTACGTCCAAGGTGACGTCTTCAAATGTTTTGTTTTGTCCGACCAACAGTCCAAAACTCAAAGATATTCAGTTTACTCTCATGTACGACAAAGAACGGCATCACAATCTCACATTTAAACAGCTGAAACCAGCAAATATTTATCGTTTTTACTTGAAATGAAAATAAAATGAATGAAAATGATAATTCAATTATCAGATTAGTTGCCAATTAATTTTCTGCCAATCAACTAATTGATGGATTAATCCCTGCAGCTCTAAACCAGTTTGCTTTGGAGTTGTCTCACTCTCTCTGACACTAATATTGATCTTCAGTTCTGAATCTGGGAAACACAGTTAACAAGTGTATTTTCTACAATGTCAGCAATTTCCTTTTAGAAGTGTAAGAAATTTTATTTTTTAATCAATTTAGCTGCATCACAAATTTCTCCTTGCGGGATAAAGATCACCTACACCCTCATACAGGGAAATATATATATATATATGTATATGCAAATACATGGACACACATTGACTCCTCTCCTGCCTCCTCCTCTGTTATCTGCTGGATTTTAAGCCGACAAGGTCATTAAACGTAACTGTGCATCAGTACATCAACGAGAAAGTGGGATACAGAATCCTGTAAGTGCAGCTATGATTCTCCTTCTCAGATTTTCCCATCGAGCTCCTACGCTGCTGCATATTTGTGTTGGCAGGAGGGGAGGGGAGGGAGGGGGGGCTCATACATACTCGCATTCTTTCATTAGTGGGAGTTTCAGTATGCAGCGCAAGAATGCTCAATTCTCTAAATCCCTAAGCAGCCCGAGATGACAAAGATATTGTTGTATCCCATCACAGACGTGGTGACGGTCTTAAAGGTTTAGCTGTGCAATCAGACACTGAGCCGCTCTGTAGACGAGGGAGGCTTACGGACCGCAGTCCGGTTGACATTTACATTTGCAGCCCGAGGTAAAATACAGGAAAAAAGACAAAAAGGTCGATATTATCTGTTGCCAAGTGTGTTGGGATGAGATGTTCTTCTTACAGGAATGACAGTAATTACGTCGTGTTGTGTCTATTCTGAGGAGGAACGCTGTAAAGAGAAGAGAAGAGGAAAAAAAAACACAGAATTAGCTTCTCGAGAGTCCTTTGATGAAGTTTTGGCAGCACCTGCAGCCGACTCTCTGATTCTGAGAAGACTAGTTTCATTGAGTCGATAAAAACAAGTGTTTCTAGTTGAAGTTCACAGTGTGTGTGTGTGTGTGTGTGTGGGTTGGGGGGGGAGTGTGAAAATGAGTCACCACAGACGTAAATGACACTCAAACCCAAGTTTCTGAATGTCCGTTAAGTCGGTGACCATGTAAAACCCCGTCACATACCTAGAAATTACAACCATCTACGGCTTAATTGTTTTCCCATTTAAGCTGCGTTAACAGAAGTAATCACTGCCTGGATTATATTCACAGGTAACGTTTTTTTTTAATGAAGCACTGCATTTATTTACACATTGACAGCAGAGACCTGAGTTCACATCCTGAGTCCTGTGTGCACTTTGGTTAAAGTTAGTGAAAGATGGTGGTTTCGCTTAAATGCTAATAAAACTTGTAGTGATTCAAGTCACTGCAGACTTTTTCTGTATTAAACCAAGACTACAACCTTTCCCTAACCTTAGCTGAGAGCTGCCAGTGTCTGTCATAACCATAAAAAAAAGTTAAATATCGCTGTTGTCACTATGAGCGGATATTGCAATGCAAAATGTGATATTTTAGTGGGGAAAAAAGTGAAATGTGTGGTCACAAAAACAAACATTTTCTCATTACGTTAACAGAAAATGTAATTTGGGTGACTCTCCATTTCCTTAAAAACACATTTTCTGTTGCACTTTAGTTCTGTATAAATGTAATTTCAAGGAGACAAGTTGGCTGTATTTGTCTCTCAGAATGAGAGTCTTATTTAATAAGTATTGTTTGTTGAATGCTTCTGAATTTGAGTTGTTTTTCTTTTCCTGTTCCTGGCAGCAATGCAGTTGAGGTGACAAGTTGTTCCTGCTGTACCTTATATGTGACTATAAATATAAAGAAAAACTTGCATGCAGATGCAACATGACAAGAAGACCCTTAGTTACCCTTAGTTTAACGGGTGACGCCATTGTTTTTGCATGTTTTATCATTTGATATACAAATCACATATAGTAAACAACCCAAAACATGATTTAGCTTTTCCAGTCAGGTTTCTCGTCTTCCCTCTGTCGTCTGCTGACATCCTGTCAAAAGACCTAAAGTGTGTCTGTGCACTAGACGAGGGTGCAGCTGATGTATGAGTTGGCCTATTGTTAAATATCAGATATCAATCAGTCAGTGTTGATGTGAACTTCTAGCTACAGACTGGAAAATCTGCAGTGATACTTTCTTTCTTTTCTTGTCACATTCTTACATTCTTCTCTGTCGGTATAAAAGTGCACATTTAATCACATAAACCCAGAAATGTAGGAAAGATGTTGTTCAACTTCTTTTTTTATAAGTCAGTCCTATAGTTCACCTGCCATTTATAAGCCATTTCAGTTTCAGAGGAGACTTTTGTTGCTCTGTGATGATTTCAATACTGTTTCTGTGGCTTTTGCACCCTGACGAGACACATCTCAGGGGTAAAAATGAACTCTTTCCATTTACATTCATTAAATGTACAAAATTCTTTATTTCATGTTCAGCATTTAATATAAACTTCACATTTTGTGCTGCATATTTGAAAGATTTCACCTGTATAAATCTGACTGTAATGGTCGAACCTTTGTTGGATTGAAAGGTTGGACAGAAATTAAAGAGCCGCTGCACAAGATATCTGCTAATCTATCACTCGTGAAGAAATTATAACCTTTTAAACCTTTAAATTGTGGCTTCAAATTGCCTCCAGACTCTTTGTCATTTGCGTAATGAAATTCTTTTTTTGTACTCAGCTGTCAAAAATGACTCGGTCACCTCTACAAAACCTTTGCAATTATTAAAGCACTTTCTTCAGTCCTGATTTTCCGCAGCCACCAGGCTCAGCACCAACAGAAATAATTGTATATTTTCCCATTTAGTTGAAACTGATAACAAACTCCAACACACCAAAATAACATCAAACAACAGATGGTGCAGTCTTGATTCCATTGTACACGTCAACCATTCAGTCACCACCTCAAAAGGTAAGACGGACTTTAAATACAGCCGTCATCCGCCAAATAGGAAAGTAATGACTGTTCATTCATCACCTTTAGGCCTCCAGCAACAACATCGCCATCATTAACGTCACATAAAAGGCACACATTATTGCAGTCCCCAAGTGTTTCTTCAGGGAGCTCTGAGGTATTGGTTCTCTCACCACACAGTTGAGCTAAATGAGGATTTATGTTGGCACAGCTGGTAAATAATTACCAGAAAAATGTGCTCGCTGCAGGAGAAAGAGAGAGAAGTTGTCCAGTTTTTTTTTTTTAGGAATGGACGGTTGGGAAATAAAGGCAGGGAGGGAAATTAGGGAGGAAAATTCATAAAGAATAGAGAGTGGAGAGGTGGTAAAATTCTACAAAAATTATTGTTAAATTAAATCAGAGTTTATAGAAATCACTTTAAGTGATGGGGGACAAAATCCAAAATGTATTCAAAGGTTTATCTGAAGATAATATTAGCTTTCAGATGTCCAAATTAGTCAAATAAGATTGGATATCTTCCTAAATTAAAGTATGTTTAGTATAAAATCCCTTCTCTGTATTTCCCTGGACAGTGGAAGGACAGTTTAAAAAAAAGAAAAAAGAAATGTGTTATAAACAGGCTGTAAATTTGATTTGATTACAACGAATCGGCTGAAGCTTCATATTAGCCTCAGATAAACTTTTAAATACATTTTTTGCACAGAAGGAGGACTGTGGATTTTGTCCTCCATCACTTCCATTGTAAGGTCATTATGAAGGGATCTTCTAATGGTCAGTATGAACAGGAGGAATGATTACAGCAAGAAAAACATGTTTCACTGTTCATTTGGGCTCCTGACTGTTGTTTTAAGACTCTTTCAAAAATAGTTTTTGTCTGGCCAGTTTGTGTCTGTAGTGAGTTTCAGGAATCTGATTGCAACTCATCTAACGATCTCCAGCTTTACTGGTTCGTCTGATTGGTCACACAGTCACAGTCACAGTTTGAGCTTTTCAAACCTCCCCAAGTTTACAAATAGCATCAAAACCATGTGTGCAAATATCATATAACATCGTTGTCAGTTATGTTTCCATCACCAGATTTAAAACTGTGAAACCTCATTTTGATTGTATTACTTTATTTTCTTCTCTACTTTCTTTTCTGTATTTAATATATTTTGTAAAATGAGCTCCTAGGAGGTGAAATGACAGATTTTGCTTTGTCACAGTTTGTGTTAGAAGGATATAAAATTTAATACAAACACAGGACCTGAATATATTCAATAATTAAATGGCTGAATATAAAGTGAATATTCACCTGTGCTGTTTTCTTTTCTGTGCATTCATAAACAAATGCATTCAGATTTGTACGTACGTGTGCTGTATTTAAACTGGCCTTATATTGACAGTTTTATTATTAGCTTGAACTTAAAATAATTGAAGTGGCACAATACTGCAGCACTTTAACTCATTAAAATGTTCCACCTGCCCTGAGTGATGAAGCTGTCAAAGTGAACTCATGATGTTTAGTGGATAATAAGTTTTTCTCAGAATTATATTTGACATGTTTGCAGCAGACGCCGGCAGCCAGCGCGGAGTGAACAAAAAATACACAAACAAATGTTGATTACTTCAGTAATTGGATTTAGTCCGTCACTCATTCATGACTGTTATGAGTTTAATTTTCATTTAGTTTTATTTAGGCAGCAAATAGAAGTGAAAACAAACCAAGCAGAAACATTCACATAACAAACAAGAAAAGTCAGGAAATGGTTCCAGATTTAATCATAATCATGAGCAACATCCGCATCTGAAATATACGCAGGAGTTTAACAAACACCCGTCAGTCCATCTTTTCAAGAAGGAAGTTTGAGTTCTTAACCAACCCGTCCTCATCATGTCTCGTGTCTCATGTGGACGCACAAGGCATCCTTTGTTGTCTGTATAGTGACACACTGGGCTTTCAACTAAATTCAATGTAGACCCTTCTGCTCCAGTATTACACACTCAGAGCAACTGGTGCAGTCTGGTTAGGTTTAGGCACAGAAACCACTTGGTTAGGGTCAGGGTTAGGGTTAGGATTAGGGTTAGGGAGAGATCATGGTTTGGGTTAAAAAGATCACTTGAAATGTTGTCATGGCAACAGTAAATGCCATAACAAAAAACTGTCCCGAGTCGAGGTTGGAAACGTGACACTCGTGGTTGGAAGCGAGCATCCATCCAACTGAAGGAAAATGTCACCTGATATAGGCGTCATTGGTCCGGCGATGGCGTCTAATAATGACTTGAATGGATTTACATTGGAGTTAGTTGAAGGCGCGGTGCGTCTCATACAGACTCTAAAGGATGTCTTGTGCGTGGGTGTCAGACTCCGAGGGCGTGACAAAGCGTCGGTATTTGACGCCCTGGGAATGAGAACAGACTAACTGAACACCATTGAGCTTGTTGTGTTAATGAAACGTTTGTGTGCTGAATGACAGATTCAGCAAATACTGCGACCTCTACTGCTCTCTTCGCCCTTTCTTTTTAAAATTCTGAAATTCTGAAACACATCTGTTCTGTGGTGGATGTTTAACACCATTTGCCCATAGAGACAAAGGTTTGGTCAAAAGGGCTCCAATGAACCGAAACTGAGCAAAAACTACCTTATTGAAGGTTGGGTGTCTGAGAGAAAAGTTGCACTTTTTACATTTGCAAAATATCTGTTGTGAGGTGACATGTATGTAATTCTCTAAATTGAAAAAAAAACAAAAAAACATCTTAATTCACTGGAGAATCTTTGTTCTCTGGCTCTCCTCCAGAAAATGTACATACAGTTCAGCCTGAAGGAAAGTACAATAATAATGATGCAGTTTTAGTTTAGATCAGGAGATCTACATCAAGAGTCACAGGTACATTACCTGTGACCTACTCATTACCTAGTGAGTAGCTGGTTGTGAGGCTCAGATAGTTTTGCTTTTAAAGTCCAACTGAAATTCAAACTGCCTTTTCTTGTCTACTACAGCAACATATCTGCTCTGTAAAACAATTAATAAAAATAATCAATAAATTGAGAAAAAATCTGAAACAAAAAGGGAGAAATTTACATTTTTAACTCTTTTGTTTCATGACTACATAACTGAAGTCCTTATTTCAATACATGAAAATTAATCTTGAATAAGGTTTTGTTCTATGATTGGCAGAGCAAACGGTCACACTGAGCCTGATCGCATCCTGCTACACAACACAAGAGCCACAACCCACATTAGCTTCCTGCTAAAGTCTCCTTCTTATCTAACTTACATGAACACACACTGGGCAAAAGTGCACCAGTTAACAGCTAGATAGCTAATTAGCTGCTCAGCTGCAGCATGTAAACATACCTGCAGATGTCACTTCATACCTGATAGATGCTGGTTTGGCTGTTGCTCTTCAAAGTCTCTGTTAGCGACACGCTGTCTGTCCGATGACAGCGGTAGCTACAGCAGTTTGTTTACTTTATCTCTGTTCTGTGCCAGCTGCTGTCAATCAAACACAGTCACCGACACGCCCCCGCAGCTGCTGTCAATCAAACACAGTCACTGACACGCCCCTGCAGCGGCTGTCAATCAAACACAGTCACTGACACGCCCCTGCAGCGGCTGTCAATCAAACACAGTCACTGACACACCCCCGCAGCTGCTGTCAATCAAACACAGTCACCGACACGCCCCCGCAGCTGCTGTCAATCAAACACAGTCACTGACACGCCCCTTCAGCTGCTGTCAATCAAACACAGTCACCGACACGCCCCCGCAGCTGCTGTCAATCAAACACAGTCACTGACACGCCCCTGCAGCGGCTGTCAATCAAACACAGTCACTGACACGCCCCTGCAGCTGCTGTCAATCAAACACAGACACTGACACGCCCCTGCGGCTGCTGTCAATCAAACTCAGTCACCGACACGCCCCCGCAGCTGCTGTCAATCAAACTCAGTCACCGACACGCCCCCGCAGCTGCTGTCAATCAAACTCAGTCACCGACACGCCCCCGCAGCTGCTGTCAATCAAACACAGTCACTGACACGCCACTGCAGCTGCTGTCAATCAAACACAGACACCGACACGCCCCCACAGCTGCTTCTAGTAATTCTAGTAATGTAAAACTATTAACAACACATTTACAAAACATGTTGACCTTATTTTCGGTTGAACGGAGGGATTAAATACAGAATCACTGAACAAATGGAGGCCATTCCCGTGTGATAACGTAATAATTGTTATGTTTTCACTGCAGATGGTCAGAAGCAGGAGACGAAGCTCAGCGGAGGAGCCAACAGACACTGTTTCAACAGCCTGAAGGCCAACACGCAGTATAAGATCAGTGTTTACGCAGAGCTGCAGGACGGAACGCAAGGACCTGCAGTCACTGCGTACGAGAAGACATGTGAGTACAAACACACACGTGAAACACCGAACAACTGCACAGTTTCACAGAAACACAGAAGTGTTTGTGTCATTTGGCCACTTTGGTGTGATTTTTTCATTTTTTATGATTGATTTGATGCTTGATAGAAATTTGTTGTGGTTTAGTTTAAACATTCCTGTGTAAAAATCTGCAGCTTCTCAGTTCATTAATTATTTTCTGCACTGAATAAAATTAAAAATGCATGTCAGATGTTCTCAGCTGTAAAAAGACCTATGCTGAGATCAGCTTTCACCACAAGATTTAAGCTCAGATACAAACATTTGTTTAGAATTGATTCAACCTGCTCCTGATAAGAGCTGCAACATGAAATTAATTGGCATCTACTTTGATCATCATCATCATTTTCATCATTTTTCATGAAAAAATGCCAAACATCTTCCCGGTTCCAGCTTCTCATATGTGACGATTTGCTGTTTTTCTTTGTCATACATGACAGCGAATTGAATATCTGACGGTTTTAGACTGTTAGTCAGACAAAAAAAGGAAATTAAAGACATCGAAATGGCCTCTAAGACATTGTGAACGCATTTATTTCACTATTTCTTAACATTTCATAGGAAAAACAATCGTCAGAGTCGCTGCAGCCGAAGTCCTGACCAATCAGCAAAATCACTATTTATTATCTTGATGTTTTAGACAAAAAATAAGTTTAGTTCGCAGAGAATATGACCTGGTTTTACAGATTAAAAAGAAAGTCCAAAGTTTCAAGTCTTTCAAGTCGGGTTTTTGGTTCATGTTGACGTCTGAGTAAAGGAGCAGCCTACTTATCAAGACTAGGTGAATTACAGGATTAGTTTAAGGATTATGTTATACTAAACAACTCACACGTCACACTGTAGACATTTTACAATGGATATACTGAATACGGCTTTTTGACTTTCAGTTTTTTGCACACACACACACACACATAGCCGAGGTTCGTGTGAGGCTGTAACACACAAACACACACACACACATCCAGAAGGACTTTTCCTCCTCCGTACGATGTGTCAAACACCCATTTAAATGCGCCCATGCATGTGTCATGATAACAATAAAACAGAAACACACACTCGTACACAAACCGCTGTCAGCTGTCATTGTGTACAAAAGAAGAAGCCCACTACAAGCCGGGAAGACGATCACGTCATTTTCAACATAAAACCTCTTTTATCCTCATGGGAGCAATGAAAGCTGAGTCCTCTTCCTTCCTTTCAGAAGGAGCCGTTTGTTCTGCGCCGGCGGCCCCGAACACTAATCAAGTCCCACTGTCTGGAGACAAGAAGGGGAGGGAGTGTTGGGGGTGGGTGGGCAGCTTTTATTTTTATTTTCAGTGATCACCATGTGCAGTGAAATCCTGTGTTAACAGAAAAACTTTTTTTTTTTTACACTTTTTTTTTGTAGTTTCAGCCATTGTTCCTGTTGATTATGTCGACGCTTTACTCACCAGATTTACTGCAGAAATAAGAAGTTTAACCCAATTATCTGAACATCTTACTTGGAAGTTAAAGCGTCAACACACTTGCAGTTTAAAGAGGACATGTTCTGCACATTTCCAGCTCTATATTTTTAATCTGGGACTCTACTGGAATATCTTTAATTTCCAAGGGGCACAGACTAGAAAATCATAATATGCAGCCATCTTTTTCTTTTCATAAATTCATCACATGCAGGTAAATTAAGCAACTACAAGTTTCATCTTTTTTAAAGGATAAAACCGGCCGTTTTGCATGTTGTAATCAATTCACTACAGATTATTATTACTGGTTGCCTTTTTAAAAGAAATCATAATGTGAGTTTAATAGATTTGTAGTGTTTTTTCCTGCTTCCACGCAGCTGTTTTGTGCTTTACACAAACCATTAAACAATAAGAAAACAATACACACCAAAGGCATGAGGAGGCGCTGGGGATGAAATCAAAGGCCCTGTTTACTCCTGGTATTAACATGTGTCTCCATATGCGACCACATGTGATCCGATCTCACTTCCCTGCTCTATATGCAAATAAACACGGACATCATTTCCGTTTTCAAAGACCAGACAAGACAGAGACACTGTGCGCATTTACACACAAGACACAGCAGCATAACTTCATTGATTATTTAAATCTCCGACACACCGACAGCATCGGTCAGGATCTAATGTTAATTAATGTTCTTTTGCACGTCCAAAGCAGCCGTCCTGATAAATCCTGAGCTCCATTATGTCGAACTAAAAACTGTAGTTATCAATTTGACAGGACAGAGGAAACTATCCAGCTACGTTTAGCTTCTGAAATATTTTTTTAGACAGACAAGTGAAAAATTAGTGGTTTAATTTCTATTCTAACTGTGGATTTGAAGAGGGAAACCGGTCAGGGAAACGGGAAAAACAGCAAAAAATGGGAGGTGGATTACTTTTAAATTCACATGAAAAACTAAATTATTTGTTTATCCTGTCATCAAACCAGTTGAACAGCTTTGGACGGAGGGTTCTGTGTCTAGTCTGCCGGAAAATAGAGGACGTCAGCTGAGTAGGCGGTCCTTCAATGTGGTCCAGGATGCATTGGGTTTACACTAGTAAAGGAATGTGGCCACTTGCAGCCCAGACCACCTCCGAATGTGTTCTGAGTGATCGGATCTCAATCCGTCCTCAATGTGTCTTGGGTGCGTTTACACCTGTATTTACAGCTGTCCACTTGTGATCAGATCACCTGAGACGGATGTTAATAGCAGGTGTAAACAAGGCCAAAAAAATGAGTCTTAAACATAGACAGATTTGAGCAGTTATGACTGTTTGTATTGCTGTTTTTTTTTATTGTATTTGAAGGCGTCGATTGATTGTTCAAGCCTCCACTTCTCTGCCAGGCATTTATAATGAAACGTTGACAAAAATCATAGCAGGAATAATGTTTCTTGAGATGGATTACCTTTCAGGAACAAGAAAAGAGCCCTCCTTCTCCAGAGCAGGTATTTGTTTGCTTGAAGCTGCTCCCCTCTGCTCTGTCGCTCTGTAGAGAGCCTCCACAGTGATTTATAGCTTTGTTTTGATGTAAATGAAAGCCTGAGCCTTTCCTCCAAATGACTATTCCCATCGCCGCAGGCAGCCGCTGCCGAACACTCTCCACCCGCCATCACAAGTAATTCACAGTAATGCAGCCTCAGGTAGCTGATTTACTGCCTAAACAGCTCCGAGTAAATAAACTGTGTGTGTGTGTGTGTGTATGTTGTGTGAGTTTAGGAGGGGGGGGGCAGCTAGTTTATCTGGTTTATCCTCCCACCCCCCCACACACACACTCACACACACACACACACAGATTAAAGGTGAGATGCTGAAAGCAGAGACAGTTGGAGTTTGATTTAGTCTGCAGCTGATGCTGTAATCAATCCACCAAATTATACAGGAGCTGAAATCACAGGTCTGCATGTTGTTATTTTACACATTCTGTATGTTACATGTGACTGTCTGAGGCTCCTCTGTGTTTTTTTAGTGGGGGGGTTTAATTCTGGGGTCATATCGTATGTGGTGATAGTTTAACGATGAATGCATCGTCATAATTGCAGGTTTTCATACATTTATGTGTGTCTTATGTCTCTCTATATGCAGTACCCGTCCCAACCCTGCCGCCGACCCTCCCACCGACCACCACCCCGCTACCCACAATCCCTGCTGCCATGGAAGGTAAGAGCTGATTTTATATTATTAGTCGTAGTTATATTAGTTTAAATGATCTGATTCTTTAAGTTTTAATTGGGATACAATTAACACATTTCTATCATGTTTATTTAGCTTTTGGCTGCCAGCAAATATAAACCAGCTGCAACTTTACTGTTCTGGTTCACTCTCACAGCTCTCATATCGTCGTTTTGGGCCGCCACTCTGCACTACCTGCTCAGCACCAAACGGCAAACAGACACAGTTAGCTGTAGACTAGCTGGTGAACATAGTGGAGCATTTAGCAGCTAAAGAGCCAGATATTTCCCTCAGGAGTTGGTGGAGAACAAAAACAGAGCTAAAAGAGAGTGAATATTAGACTTACATTCACCAGGTGGACAGAAACACGACTCCAAATGAATGATAATGTTGCTCCGAAACTGCTGGATGTGGAAATAAACAACTGTTTGCTAACAAGTTCAACATATCAACTTAAAAGCTGATGATGTGTCAGAGTATGGAGCTATTTCCCTATCTATTCAAGAGCGTTGTATATCAATTTGAGAGCATAATTTATTGATTCCACGTTCAAATTTTGTAATTTCTCCCTCAAAACCCTGCCCTCGCACTCAAACAGCCTCTGCTTGTGCTTAGATTTGCTCTGTTTCTGCTCAAACTGTGTGCTTGCACTCGAATATAATGTTGCTTTCACAGATTTCCTGCTCGAGCTTCAGCTCGTCTCCTCACACTCAGGCTGCTTCTGCGCTCATGAAACTTCTGCTCTCAGATTTCTCCTCTGCTCTTGGATTTTTTTGTGCAACAACCCTGTCCAAATCCCCCAACCAATAGAAGGCCAGGTTTAGTGTTGACCAATGAAATGATCTCTGCCTCCTTGCGAGCTTGTTCTTCTTGTACTTCTTAGATCGTCCCGTACGGGCGGGTACTCTTTAACCGGGTTCATCCACTCCCACACTCCAGGGCTTTATAAAATGTACTTCCCTTCCTTTATTTCTCTAAGAAATTGAACGTTAGAGCAGAAGAGAAATCTGAGAGCAGAAGTTTCACAAGTGCAGGAAATTTGTGCAAGCAACATTATATTTTAGTACAAACACACAGTTTGAGCAGAAACAGAGCAAATCTAAGCGCAAGCAGAGGCTATTTGAGTGCGAGGGCAGGGTTTTGAGGAACAAATTACAAAATTTGAACGTGAAATCAATAAATTATGCTCTCAAATTGATATACCACGCTCTTGAATAAAGATAGGGAAATAGCTCCATATCAGAGTTGTGTTCGCTACATGTTTCTGCTGAAAACTAGAGTCACTTGTCATGAGCTACGTTACAGTGACTGTTTAACTGATAAAACATCTGCACTTAATGTACAATTTAAGGCCATTTGTTACTTTATTATTTCTCTTTGCTTTATTAGTTTTTAAGGAATAGTTCTGTATCCCAGTAGCGTACGGTCACAACAAAACCGTCAGATAAAGTGAATGAAGACTAAAGATGAAATTGAGTGTTTAAAGACTTTAAATGACACAAAGCTGCAGCTTGTTCACATGACAGTAGAGACATAAAAGCTGGAGAATCCTAAAATACTGTATTAATTAGCCCGAGATGCACTTTATGTACAGCACCAGTCAAAAGTTTGGACACACTTTCTCATTCAGGTGAACAGTAAGATGTGTCCAAACTTTTGATTGGTGCTGTACATGATATGATAGGGTCAAAATAATAAAACATTTTTTTATATCTTACAGTGCAGGAATTCAACTGTAATATTGCTGTAACAGATACAATACAAAAGATTTAAAGCAGTTAGTTCAGGTTTCATTCACACTTATTCACATTTTGCTTTCTTTCGTTTATATATTTTTCTCCTGTTTAAAGGTTTAAGGCATCAAAACTAAAGTGCTTTCAGAAATAACGCCATGAATAGTTTATCAGTTTATCAGTTAACTTCATAAAAAGTTCAATAAACAGAAGAAACCTGAAGTAAATCAGTTTTTTTTAAGGAACTCAGCAGGTCGGTCGTTCCTGCGTCTCGGAGAAGTCGCCGCAGTTCTTCTTCTTCCGTCTCTTCACGTTAATCCCAGACTGACTCCGTGATGTTGAGATCAGACACCATCTGTTGCAGGACTCCTTGTTCTTTATCTGGATGGATATTCGGAGTCGTTGTCATGCTGCAGATGGATAAGAACTTGAACATCTAAAGTGCTTAAAACCTTTTGTGCAGTACTTGTATCTACAGCGACTAAGTTTAGTTCACTGTCCGCCCACATTTCATCTCATATAAATCATAATGTGACATGTTGAGTCTGAGGTGTGTGTGTGTGTGTGAGGAAAACAGTATAAACCAAGTAAATAAGCTTTAACTGCCTCCCACACGGCGACACACACACACACACACACACACACACACACACACACACAGACCTTTGAATCCTGAACAGGTTCTATATATGGTGATGAAGTGAGCGATAATTTCCTGTTCCAATTCTTACACGTTTAAGTACGAACACATAATTATAAAGATAGAACTTAAATACAAGATAAAAAAGGGTAATTTAAAATAAATTGTGTGTTTTGGACGCTTGCAGCAATTTTCCATCTCCTGAAACATGTAATTCACATTCTTCATGTCTGTCACTCCTGCATCAACCGTTTCATTTTCAAAACGTATCTGTTCATATCTGTGAGGGGAGAAGAGTCTCTGTTAAAGGACCAGTGTGTCAGATTTAAGGGGATCTACTGGCAGAAATGGAATATAACATTCATGAGCATGTTTTAATTAGCGTATAATCATCTGAAAATAAGAATTGTTGTGTTTTTGTTAGAATGAGCCTTTACATCTACAGAGGGAGCAGGTCTTCCACAAGGCCCGCCATGTTGCACCGCCATGTTTCTACAGTAGCCCAGAACGGACAAACCAAACACTGACTCTAGAGAAGGTCTTTCATGTTTTTTGCGAGAGTTTCGCAGCCGCCGTAGGATCTCCTGAGGGGAGGGGTATTCATTGACTGTGAAAAATATGGACGTAGTCACCGTGACGTCACCCATTGGTTTGCGCCAAACTGCCATTTTTAAGCCTCAAGTGTAGCGATTTGACCGTCGCCATCTTGGATTAGGCTGTCGCCATGTTTGATTTTTGAAGCCAGAAACAACCATATTTTGACGAGAGGGTGGAGCTGACCATAGCACTAGCTGCTAGCTTGGTTAGCACAGTGCATTTACAATCTATGGTTAACAGTGATAATGCTAATGCTAATTTTCGCTAGCAGAAAACAGGCCTAAAACCGTTAAAACAAAATGTACTCACTGGAAAAACTGATCATGCGACTCACTGATGGGTCCTTTATTAAAACCAAACGCTGAACAAGACTTTTTTTTGGCGACCACAACGTTACAATTAACTTTAGTGAACTGAAGACATGCTGTGAAATAGCAGCAGCTACATCTGTACGCAATGGTTACATTATGTAAGCAACATTGTCGCTGTGGTAGCAACTTGTCAATCACAATGTAGCCACACTCTAAAGCATACGCTGCTTTATCGTCTATTTTACTCTAAATGGGACCATAATTTACAAAATGAATATCATGCCGTATTGAAGAAGACTTGAAACTAGCGATTGAGACCATAAACTCATTAGGAAACAGTTTACTGAGGTAATAAATCAAAAGAGAAGTAGGGTCATTTTCTCATAGACTTCCATACAATCAGACTTCTTTTTGCAGCCAGTAGAGTCGCCCCCTGATGGCCATTAGAGAGAATGGCACTTCTGCATTGGCTTCATTTTTCAGTTGGTTGCAATCTGCAGCCTCACCACTAGATGCCACTAAATCTTACACACTGGTCCTTTAACGAGATACATGTTGGATTTTGGTGTTTGTAATCAGCCAGTGAGAGAGGGAGTCTTTTATTTCCAAGTTATAGTAAATCAAAGACTTTGTGTTCATGAGACACTTTGGTTTAGTGGATGAGAGTGGAGCTGCCAGATAAACAGAACCAGAGAGACACAGAGCGCCTGCGGCCATACACAGTTATTTTCATAGCTTATTATATTATCATGCTTTCTGTTGGCCTGAGATACACGCATGTTCACAATTAAAATAATACACACAGTGGTGAATACAAATTAGACATATTGTTCCAAAACATTTTTTATCTTGAGGCGTTTTCTTATTTTCAATGAAACTTTTCATGTTTCATTGAAAATAGGCAGGTCTGTTTTTAATTATGCCTCAGTTTTCTACTATGTACTAATACTCTAGTATGCAATAAGTAACAAAATGCAAGAATATTTTCATATTAAATCTCTGGACTGGAGTTTTCCAAGTTGGATTTAACAAAATCTCTTAATTGTCCAAACTGGTTGTAAATCACTTGATGAACGTCACCTGTTCATGAGATGAATGTTACTGAGATTTCATCATCAGCATCATCAACGCATCTAAAATGTCCATATAAGGCGAACTGTTCTGTTCCGTTAGCGGGCGAGTTTCATTCACAAAAATGTTATTATATTATATTATAAATATTGTATTGAGAAGTGTTCCTAATATTTTGTCCACCCCATTAACATACATGAGGGTGGACAAAATATTAGGAACACTTTTCAACATATTTCACTCCAGATCACCATCACATACTACTGTCCTATCAGTTCCGCTGGGTCTCTGTTGAAAAAAGTCAAGGCCAAACTTCTCTTTGTTGTTCAAAAATCAGGAGTTTCTGAGCAGCAAAAATGTACTTTAACGTCAGGCAATAGAGGAGAGCAATACAGTGTTCATAATAGACCACCCCGTTGCTCTGAGTTTGGCAACTCAGGGCGTTGTCTTATATACCCTAGAGTCAGCATCCTCTTCCTACTTGGCCAACCACACCAATATTATTTTTTTTATGTCACCTGTTGTTCGCCCAAAATCTCTTAAATAGGTTTTGGCCCGAGCTGGTCATATCTGGCATGAGCACTTCCATCCAGTTATGCTCTTTTATTTTATGTAACTGCTAAGGATCATATCATACCGTTATTGTCAGAGCTTCCTGCCATACTTGCCTCCTCACACCTCCCTGCTTTCCCACAGCAACTCTTTTTTTTCCTTTTTTTTGAAACACTAAGTTTGATACAAACACATTTAAAGTGAAGTTTAACACAAACTTACCCTCCAGTTTATCCAGTGCATTAAGTGAGATTCTTTTTTTTTTGTGCCCTTTCATTGATTATATGTGGTCTGTGAGGTTATATATTCATTATAATGACAATTCAACACACTACTACTTATTACTTCTGATACTTGTCATAATCATTCTGCACCATCAGGTTCTTTTCCGTTCAGCAACTCATGAGTCTTTATAAAATTACACCTCACTACGACCTCAATTATCAAACTTCACAAAAGTAGAATTAAAGGCTGTTTTAGATCCTAATAAAATACTCAGTCAGTGTTTATATCATGTAGATACAAGCTGAGAAAACCAACTGAAGGTGTTGATGTGAGTCTGTCAAGCAGAATCTTATTTATTTATGTGGATCATAAACATTTTCTAAAAAAGGTTTTAAAGCTGTGAATTATTAATATATTCAGTGATTTACAGGAATACACAAAAACGAGTTATAAAGGTATAAAAGGATTTAAAAAACCACTTTACATGTAAATAGATTGTATTATAGTTTTATTTCTGCTGTAAACTGTCTTTTTTACAACTTTGAACTGTTGTATAATGATATTTTCAGTGATTATCACCAAAGATTTGTACATTTTCATGTCATTTGTCTTGTAATTTGGGTTCCTGGTAGCTTTACACTTTGTTAAACTGGCAAAATGATAAGTTACAGCTGAGTTTGAGTAAATGATAACAGTTTAAAAAGCTGCTAAACAAACAGACAGAACAAAACAAAAAAAAAAGGAAATAAATAGAAAGTCGGCAGAAATGAATTTGATCTGCAGACAATCAGCAACCTCTCAGCTTGTTTCTTCCTCCTCCTCATCATCATCCACTGTTTACACATATTTCACAAATTATTTGCTTGATTTGTTTGTATTTTTTATTTGCCGTCTCTCTCTCCTCTGTCTCACCAGAGACTGCAGCTAAAATAAGAATCTAAAATAATTGTATATTAACATTCCTGTCCTTAAAAACCGAAATTAATGCAGCTTTTTTTTTTTTTTTTTATGAAAGAAAATCAGTTCTCACCTCATGTGGTTTATTAAATATGTTTGGAGTAAACAAAGAGCAGATGACAGAATTGAAGCCGTCTGCAGATCAATCGGGCGCCAGCTGACCCTCGAGTGTGATTTTATTAGAGGAGAAAGGGGAAGTGATTGGAATGATTGAACGGGAACGGAGGCGACTGTGTGTTTTGCATTTAATGAGTTTAACAGAGTTTCAATCGTTTTACAAGTCGAGACCTCTTCAAGTCTCATCAATCACAGGTTCACTTTACTCAGAAGCTCCTGACTCCTCATCCATCAAAATAAAGTCAAAGTTTGTTTATTTGCAACGGTGATAAGAAACAGAAATAAAAGCAAAAGTTATCAAACTAGCGAAGAGTAAAAAGAACCAATAAATGTCTGTTTGTTCGATTATTCTGCTGCAAAACAACAAAACTATGAAAAAGTTGCTTCCAGATTAGTTTTTCTTTAAAAGTTTTTCTCCACAGTTTGAATGATTTTCATCTCAGATTTAAACAAACCAAAGTCAATGTGCACAATCAATGTTTTATATTCAAAGAGCAGAAAAACTGATTAAACTAAAACACATAAGATTAAACTCACTGAGAAACATAAAAATGAAGGTCACATGGTCACATGGTCACACAACAACCAATCAAGTTATTTAATAAGTTACAACCATGATAGAGACGTTATAATATGAATAAAACAGATGTGTGTGTGCTCTCGTCTTCTTCATTGTCATTCATCTGCATCCTCCTCCGTCTCACCCCCCCTCTACGTTTGCTTCCATCTATCCTCCCTTTTTTTTTCTCCTCCTTTTATCTCCTCGTCCTTGTCGAAAACAAACCTGTGAACCGTCTCAGAGGGGAGATATAGAAGGAGATAGAAAATGTAAAAAAAATACACCGCTGTAATCAGTCTGCTTTGTATTTCCTCCTCACCATCATCTGTCTGTCTCTGTCCAGTCTGTAAGGCGGCCCGAGCAGACCTGGTCTTCCTGGTCGACGGTTCCTGGAGTATCGGTGATGAAAACTTCCTGAAGATCATTCGTTTCCTGTACAGCACCGCCGGAGCTCTGGACCAGATCGGCCCAGATGGCACACAGGTACTCCAGGAGGCATTCCTGAAACATTGAACTACATGTAGTTCATGAAGCTTCTGACATGTGTTATTCTCAACTCTTAATGTCTGGTAGCTCTCGCACCACACTGCCTGACTGACAGGTTATTAATAGTCGAGCAGAAAGGTCACGTCTTCAAGTAAACATGATGAGTTTTTGCTTGATTTTTTTGTGAGGACGACAGTTCAGCGTCAGTCTGCAGTGACTCTGTATAAGCAGAGTAAATAACACGTTACACATGTTTTTACATATGTGCAGGATAAATGTAATATGCAAGTAACAGTGCAGAAAAATAAAAAAGATGGCGGTGTGAGTAACTAATCAGGTAAAGCAGTAGTTCAGTTTATCTTCTTCATCCTCTTTTAATGCTATAAAGTGTTTTAAAAATGAAAAGTTTTTGTGTGATGCATTACATAAATGACATCACAGCCACATCAGATTCAGGTGTGATTAAAAATGAGCTTGATTACAAAACAGCCAAAACAGGAAGAAGGTTCTGTTCTTCATCAGCACACAAAGATGAAGATGAAGAGTTCAGATTTTCTGCTGTTGGCAAAGTTTCTGTCATGTTTTGTCTTCTTTAGAGAAAAGTGGACAAAAAACAGCAGGAATTATGGGAAATGTAGTTTTTATTCTGTATAAATGATGACTGCTAATCACAAATTCCACACGTAGCATCATTAAAGGGTCAGTTCACCCAAATTACAAAAAATACATTTTCACTGATTTTGTGATATCCACCTTTGAAACTTGTGTCATGACCCCAATACAAGGGAAATTAATTGAATTTAGTTTTTGCTTCTCAGTTACGTCTGAAAAAAAATTCAACAGGAATGTGTCCGTGGTAACAAAAAAAAGAATATAATAAAAGATAAAAGTGTCTGCATGATTAGAAACCCCTAGACGTAAACAGAGAATATTATCTTGGTCAGTGTTGTTGATAGTCCGGCCCTTTAAAGCAGAGGTCAATAACTGGCGGACCGCGGTCCGGGTCCGGGTCTACAGCCAAGACGGGAGGTTATGATTTAAAACCTGACAGGGTGCTTCTGTTTTAACTGGCGCAGCTTTTCTAGTCTTTACAGTAGACGGTGACGGTTGGGAAAAAGACGAGTGAGACGTAGAAAGGGAGAGAAAGTCAAGATGTGACACAGAAAAGGGGAAATTCAAGCTTTTCCTCCCTTTATTTTATTTTTCTGAAGTTAAGCACTTTATTTGAACATTTTATTTATTTTCTCTCATTTTCAAATGCAGCCGTATTTTATTTAGTAGATGAGATTATTATTATTACATTAAACATGTCAGCAGTCATACATATATGTTCAGCTCTATGTTAACAATAAACATTGTCAAAAAGTTTTTGAATTGTACTAAATTCATTTGATTGGACAGTCAGATGTTGATACAACTACGAGGCTACTTAAATATATTTCACACTAAATAGTTATAGACATTATGATCTTCTGGACCTTTGCTTCAAGAAATTTTCTCTAAGTGGACCTCTTTAAATGTTAGATGAATACTCCTGCTTTAAAGTAAAAGTAAGTGTTGTTCATGAATGTTCCTGTGTTGTCTGACAGGTCGCCATCGCCCAGTTTAGTGATGACGCACGAACTGAGTTCAAGCTGAACTCGTACAACGATAAGCAGCGACTGCTGGACGCCATCAACAACATCTCCTACAAGGGAGGAAACACCAAGACAGGTGAGTACACAGCAGACAGGCCGCTGAGGAAGAGAAAAACACAACGTAATAAGGAGAACTTGGGGAGCTTTGCTACGGTGCTTATGAGTTATTGGATCGCGTCTGAGTTCGTTATTGCAGTTTTACAGAGTTTGAGGAAAAGTCTGTACTCAGACTGACTGAAATGAGACAAAATCCAGCTTTTCCCCTGAAGAAATCATCTCTAAATCCAAGCAAGACGGCTGCGTGAGACAAATCAACAGTCTAACATGTGCACACTCACCTTCTTAATAACATTATCAATACTTATTGAGCAGCAGGCAACTGCAAACACAAAGTTAAATCCATGTGTTAGTGTGTGTCTGCTTGTGTGCTTCGTGTCAATATGAGTGTGTGTGCAACTCAAACATTTGCACTTCTTGTGTGCACCTGGTTCTTGCACACATTCACACACACATGTAGAACATTTGTATTTGCATGTTTGCATTTATCTTGTACGTGTAAAAGTGCATGAAAGCTTATATTTTTGAGCATGTTAGTAATGAGAGGAAGTCTGTGGGGAAGCAGGGAGAAGTGTAGTTATTAATCAGTGTTTACAAAGCAGTGCAGCCAGTTTCTCCTGCAGGGACGAGACTGCAGATAACAGATTTGTAACAGCGTCACTAATCCTCCTTTCTATCAGGAAGCAGCAGTTTGGGGAGTTTAAGAGCACTCAATCACCTCGTTCTGCACACTGCAATTAAGAATTCGTTTTCCCAGCGTTCCCACAGGCCTGCAGAGTATTTGATTACTGGATCTGTGTGAAATACCTGATGCCACTCGGTTCTTTTATTGAAATGTAGCAACTGCACAGCGTCTCTGTGGTCCATCCTGCTTCAAACATCACGTTCTGAAGAAAACACTATGATCAGAATACAGCATGCAGTTTTTAAAATGAAGAAATCAGTTTTTGACAAATAAATGACACAAGACAACTAAAGATTATTTTCATTATAGGTCACTTTTTCAATTAATTGTTCTTCTATAAAATGTCAAATAGTAAAAACTGTTCAGATTACATCTTCAAAGTTCGCTTGACCAGAAATAAAAGCAGAAAATAAGCAAATCTTCTCACTGGAGATGCTGGAAGAAGATAATCTTTTGCATTTTTGCTTGATGAATGACTTGGAGCACGAAGTGATCATGAAAACAAGACTGAGTCTGTACTGTACTTGAGCTAAATGCTATCATTAGCATGCTAACATTCTCACAATGATAATGCTTAGTCCAGCGAGTTTAGCTTATTAGCGTATTAGCATGCTAATCTTTTGCATTTTTTGCTTGATGACTGACTTAAAGCATGATGTGATGAAGGAATGTTGTTCCTACTGGTGTTTGGTTTAATCTAATATTACAATAAAATTAAATAGAAATGGGTAGTTTTACATTTTACAGTCCTGATTCATGGTTATTACACAGAAACTACAAAGTGTGTTTACAGGTAACAAATCACAGCATTAAAAGTAGATTTTTTTACTGTATTACCTTAAAACAAAAAGAATTTCAACATTACCTCATTATTATCAGGTTATTACCTCATTAATGACACTGTATTACCATGTTTTAATTGAAATATGACCTTATTATTGTTAGCAGGTTCCAAAACTTTACAACGATATTACTAAATAGTCCTGCCTTATTATTATCTTTATTATTACCTCTTTGTTTTTGGCCCCTTATTACCCTTTTACAATAACTTCTCTCTAATATTACCTAGATATACACATTGTTAATACCAAACTATTATCTGGTTATTATTATTTTAAAAAGTTACCTTGATATTTCTTTATTATTACATCTTTATTATAAGAACATTAACCTACTATTACCTTGTTATTGCTGAGCTCAAATGTAAAATGCAATTAAAAATAGATCTGTGATTTACTTTTTGTCTCTCATGTGGGTGGACAATAATTTTGAATTAATCATTTATTACATTAAGTTATAATTTGTTTACGTTTTAGATTGTAAATGATGGTGCACAGTTTTTGTGTCTAAATTAACATCACTCGAAATAATTTATAAAAAACTTGACGATGCAGTAAATTATTTTGACTTCTGATCACCAAACTGTCCACAGTGACAGACTTCAGCTCGACTATAAGTTAAAAATATATGTGAATCAATATATCAAAAGACGGCCTGCTGGTTATCATATTTTTTGTATCAGTATCTGCTCCTTCTGCTCTTTCTCACACATTATTACAGAGATAATTAAAAAACAACATTTAGCAAAAATCATTTAAATGATCAATTTAGTCTGAATTGCGCAGCCGTACTTTACAGTAAAAATCCTCTCAGTCTCACATGCTGATTGGACGATGGGTTTGATTGACGGGTCCGTGTGTCCGCTCAAGGTCGAGCCATCCAGCATGTGAAGGAAAACATCTTCACGGCGGAGGCAGGGATGAGGAGAGGAATCCCCAACGTCCTGGTGGTCCTCACCGACGGCCGATCCCAGGATGACGTCAACAAGGTTTCCAAGGAGATGCAGATGGAAGGTCAGAGTCGCCTTGTTTATGGTTTTATGAGCTGTGGGGCTAGTTTTCAAAGAATTAATAACTTACATATTTACTTGAATCTTGAATACTGATCCATGAAATCCAAGAAGAAAACCTTGACATCATTTTGGCTCATTGAATAGTTGCTTCATATTTGGAGGAAAACCTTTGAAGAGACCTGATCCAAATCCTTCCTCTGGTTGTCCAGATGTTATAAGTCTTGATGTTTTCCCTCTCTTTCACCCTGTGAAGGTTATATCGTGTTTGCTATCGGCTTCGCTGACGCTGACTACGGGGAGCTGGTGAGCATCGCCAGTAAACCCAGCGACAGACACGTCTTCTTCGTGGACGACCTGGACGCCTTTAAGAAGATCGAAGAGAAGCTGGTGACCTTTGTGTGTGAAGCCGCCACTGCCAGTGAGTAACAGAAGGTTTTGAGTTCATCAAACTGTTTTAGGTCGTTTGGTTAGTTTCTGGTTGTGGATTAAAGTCTAGATTGATCCTGGAAGACGTTCAGTCACTTTCAGTCCAGTTTGATGTTGGATGTAAAGTTGTTTTTCATGTGAAGCTTATTTATTTTTTAATTAAACGCAACTTTTTTTTTACCCCTCAGCTTGTCCAGCAGTACCGATGAGCGGCAGCACAACACCAGGTAACAGATCCACGTTGTTATTGTGTGCAGGGTATCTGCAGGTCTTGAAAAGCCTTAAAATCATTAAATTCACTTCCCTTAAATTTGATTAACAAAGGTCTTAAATATTTAATCTTTCCTGCTGTAGACAGTAAGAAAGTTGTAACTTATTTTGTGATTCTTCATTAGATGATTCAACCATTTTTTGTGCTTTGTGGGACGTTGTATACGTCACTATAAAACTTCCTTTTCATGGTGATAAAGCTTCAGTCTACAGGATATCTGCAGGTCTTCAAAAGCCTTGAAAGTTCTCTTAAGTTCTCTTAAAAGAGGAAAAAAGGTCAATTTTATTTGCAGGAGACTAGATTATATTTTTCCTTCCTGCTGTAGACAGTGACATTAGTTGTATGTTTTTTTTTTTCTGTGTGTGTTTGCGGCTGTCAGGAGACGTTTTACATCTATAAACTACATGTGAGACGGCGGATTGTGCTGCAGGAAGCTGTTTAATCCTTTTTTAGAGTTTCAGTCAGCAGCATCAGACCTGCAGAAAAACACTTTCACTAATGCAGCTAGAGTAGCAGGAAGCTCAAAACCTTAAATTAACTTAAATTACTAACATTTTCTGCCTCCTATCTAGGTCAAGGACACATTTATTGATTATATATATTATATAAAAATATGATATAAATATACTTACTTGTAGACCTTATTGTCCCTGCTGGTTTTCCGGTGTTCTTTGACTGGTAAGATGTGAAAAAGGTATTAAATTGGATTCTATAAAGGATCTTAAAAAGTCTTGTGTATGCTGCTGAAACCCCGATGTGTCAACTTCATCACACACTTGTGGTGAAGAGTGTTGCATCATCTCACAGTCGAAGCCTGTAACACATCAGATGCATCATACAGATGGAGGAAGTAGTGAAGGTACAGTAGGCGGGAGAGTATCCAGGGTGAAATTACTGCTTTTCTAAATGGATAAAGTGTGTTGATGCTGGGAAATAGGACGGCGACGAGCAGACATGTGGGGGTTTGCACAGAAAACACAATGGATGCAAGTGTTTTAATGCACGTCATACGCCACTGGTATCAACATATAGAAAAGAGAACAAGCAAGCAAGCAAAGTTTATTTATATAGCACCTTTCACAAACACCAGTTACAAAGTGCTTCACGGTCAAAGAAATAAAATAAAATAAAGTGAAATAAAAATAAAATAAAATCAGAATAAAGAAAAGCAAAGACACCAGATAAAATACACAAGTAGAGCAGATAAAATGGAAAAAATTAAGATAAAACAGCACATACTACCCAAATGCCTGTCTGAACAAATGGGTTTTTAGCTTTTTTAAAGGAGTCTACATCGTCCAAGGACTTAAAGCTTGTTGGAAGAGTGTTTCAGAGTTTAGAGGCTGCTGATTGGAAGGCATGATCCCCTGGGTCTTAAAATGTGTACGAGGTACACTTAGAAAGCCCTGCATGGAGGATCTAAGAGCTCGACCAGTGGTGTAGGGATGCAGAAGGTCACTAATGTACTGTGGAGCCATGTAGGGCTCTCTCTATAAGTGAGCACCAAAATTTTAAAATTAATTCTAAAATTTACTGGAAGCCAGTGCAGTGAGATTAAAATAGGAGTTGTATGTGACCATCTGTTGGATCGTGTTAAAAGCTTAGCTTTTTGAACAGTTTGTAAGCGTTGTATGGAAGATTTGTTAAGACAAGTAAAAATAGAGTTATAGTAGTCCAAACGTGATGAGATAAAAGCATGTATTAACATCTCCATTTCATTTCTTGATACCACAGACTGGAGTTTGGCTATGTTATCCAGGTGAAAGAAACATGATGTAGTTAGCATCTTAACATGCGCCTCAAAAGATTATTGCGCAGGCAAGACCGGGAGGATGAAGATAAGGCACCGAAGTTCTGCCTGATTGCTGACTGAAGATTGTCAGGGCCGAAGATCAGGACTTCAGTTTTGTCTGCATTTAACTGCAGAAAATTGTTTGCCATCCAATTCCTAATTGCGTTTAAACAATTGTTAAGTA
This sequence comes from Thunnus thynnus, assembly GCF_963924715.1. Classification (NCBI taxonomy): domain Eukaryota; kingdom Metazoa; phylum Chordata; class Actinopteri; order Scombriformes; family Scombridae; genus Thunnus; species Thunnus thynnus. The sequence continues at coordinate 3,430,270 of NC_089531.1, forward strand.
CAGAGAGTTTGCGACGCTCATTAGGAGAGAGCAGCATAGAATAAACTGAGCAAGAAATCTACTGTGAAGAATAGAGTTGTTCTCCATATCTTTACACAGTGAGCGGTACAGTCTGCTGTACACTGGTGTAGGTTTGTGTACTTTTACTAAGGATGTATGCATGTGTGGACTTTGTCTTGGATTACTGCTGATTGTTTCTTTCTTTCTAAGTGTGTCTGTTTTTTATAGTGTATAAACTTGGTGCACACACTGCAAACTAATTTCCCTCTGTGATAATATTAAAGTTAATCATAACACAGGTACCCAGAATACTCTCTCTGTTATGTTTTACCCTCAAACTAACAACTGCTAACAAGTCGGCACACAGAAATCAAATCAAATCATTTTTTTGCACTTTTAAAATACTAAAATTGGTATCAAATTGGTGGGAGGACCAACTGAAAAACAGCAGGTAATCAGCGCTGTAATTTTTACTGTAATAGGAAGATAAACATCACCCACACCAGCAAGTGCCTGCAATAATGAAACCACCTGACCTCCTCTTATAAAACAAATCTCTTCTAAATGGACCTAAAGTCATTGTACATTTCATGTGAAGGAAAACTTCATATTCCTTTTAATTTCAAATGTGCTTTTTACTCTCATGATTCTTATGATTCATCTATTAACTGGTTTGGTGTCTAATTTTACATGATGTTAGCGAGTCGACACTTCTACCTCCCGCTGTGTGTTGTTAGGTTTCCGTATGATGGAGCTGTTTGGGCTGGTGGAGAATCGGTACAGCAGCGTCTCTGGTGTTTCCATGGTACCCGGCACCTTCAACACCTTCCCCTGTTTCCACCTGCACAGTGACGCTCTGCTGGCTCAGCCAACCAGGTAAACACACACATCCAGACTGGTAACAGTTTTCTACCAGTCACAAAAATAATGCTGTTTCTATTTCAGGCTTTATTGTTGTCTGCCACATGAATCTCATATAGCAGACTGATTATCACAGTGAGATTTAATGGCAGCAGATGGTTTCTGTAAAAGAAAACAAGCTCTCATATCTTCAAATGTGTATTAATTGTATGCAGAACCCAAAGTCTACATCGTTTACTGTGAATACAAAGACTAAAATATATATATAAACTTCTGAATATGAAGATCAGCTGATCAAGATATTGAGAAAATCAAAACTAAGAAGGCTGCAGGATATTTACCTGAGTCTGTTCTGGCTCCAGAGGTGGAAGAAGTATTCAGATCCTTTACTTAAGTAAAAGTACCAGTACAGCAATGTAAAAATACCTGCATTAAAAAAAAGAAAATCCTACTACGATAAAAGTACATAAGTATTATGAGCTTGATGTAGTTAAAGTATTGCAGTAAAAGTACATAAGTATTATGAGCTTGATGTAGTTAAAGTATTGCAGTAAAAGTACATAAGTATTATGAGCTTGATGTAGTTAAAGTATTGCAGTAAAAGTAGTGGTTTGGTCCCTCTGACTGATATATTATTATATATGACATCATTAGATTATTAATAGTGAAGCATCAGTGTTAGAGCAGCATGTTACTGTTGTAGCTGCTGGAGGTGGAGCTAGTTTCAACTACTTTATATACAGTTAGCTAGTTTAGTCCAGTGGTTCCCAACCTAGGGGTCGGGCCCCTCCAAAGGGTCAGCAGATAAATCTGAGGGGTTGTGAGATGATTAATGGGAGAGGAAAGAAGAAAAAACAAAGTTCTGATACACAAATCTGTTTTCAGTTTTTGGACTTTTTCTCTAATCTTTCATTTTTGCTGAAATATTGGATCATTTGAACATTTATTGAAATGAAAGCATGTGAGAAGTTTAGAGGGAAAAATCACTATTTGGTGGAGCTGTTAACAACTCATAGACATGTGAAATGTGACCCCGACTACACACTGCTTTTTGTAAGACGTCAAAAGACAAAAAGTTTGGAAACCACTGGTTTCATCTTTAACAATGTGTTGTATTTTAAAAGCTTGTTATATTATCCATTGTGTCAAATCACAGGTACATCCATCCTGAAGGGCTGCCCTCAGACTACACGATTACCCTGCTGTTCAGACTGCTGCCCAACACCCCCGAGGAGCCGTTCGCCATCTGGGAGATCCTGAACAAGAACAACGAGCCGCTGGTTGGAGTCATCCTGGACAGTGAGTCTGGAAGCTCAGAAAGTCTATATGAACATATAACTATATTCCTCTTTTCCCTTATATTTCACTTTTATTCTTTAAGTAGAAACCATAGACTGTAAAAAAAAATATGGACGCAGCCACCGTGACGTCACCCTTTGGTTTCTGAAGAGCGGTTTTGGCAGTGCCTGACTCCACCTAACCTCCCGGCTGATCCAAAATGGGCAAGAGTGACTAGCAACCTGTAACTCAAAGCAGCCATGTCCTTAATTATGCATAACTTTACAGCTTAATAACATTTAAACGGGTGAGATATAAAGAAAATTCACCCCCCTGTACAGTCATGAAAGGGGAAATGTAAACGTGTATTTCTGCTGTAAAGTTGGGTATTTTAACATGAGCGTCTATGGGGATTGACTCACTTTTGGAGCCTCAAGTAGCCGTTCAAGGAACTGCAGTTTTTGGCGTTTAGGTGTTGGCTTCATTTCCAGCCCCGGAGGTTGCCGCTTGGTAGAAAGCCATCAAAATCATACACTGAATGTACAAAATACCAGGAGCACTTAGTGTTGTCAGGAAGGAGCAGTTCAGATAGCAGCTGTTCTTTATTGATTTCTATTATGAACTGAGGTCACAAAGGAGACAATGAATATAAAGGAAGTGTTTTTTTTTAAAAGTGGCTCAGTATCAGTGATAATCCTGTTTATTTTTGACAGCAAGCGTCTCCTTTACCTTCTTTTGTTAAGTAGTTTTTGTGTCTTCCTGCAGACGGAGGAAAGACTCTGACGTTCTTCAACAACGACTACAAAGGAGATTTCCAGACTGTCACCTTCGAGGGGCCAGAAATCAAAAAACTCTTCTACGGCAGCTTTCATAAGGTCAGAATCACTCTCTCTCTCTCTTTCTCTTTCTTTTTGGATAAAAGCGATAAAGCAGAACTTAAAAGTGATTCATACTTCCATTGAAAACATCCAACAACATCTGTGTTGTCATCTCTTTTGTGGAGTGTAAACAAACCTCAGCTGAGCTTTATGTCTGGTTGAGTTTCAGTGTGAGGTCACTATCAACCTCTTACTGACGCTAACTTCTCTCTACACTCAATGATGTGTTTCATGTGTTTCTCTGTGCAGAATGATGTTTGTGCAGAGTTGTGCTGAAAGGGGGAAAGTTTCTCTGTGCTCACATTAAATCTCATGATGATTCACAACTAGTTTGGAGGCGATTATGATCCAGTATAAAACTTATACAAGTGTGGACACACTGTGGATTTTGGCCTCCATCACTTCCATTGAAAGCACATTTGAAGGATCTTTTAATATCCAGTATGAACAGGAGGAATGATTACAGCGAGGAAAACCTCTTTCACTGTTGTTTTAACACACACTTGAACAATCGTGAACCCCTCCTTTAAAAACAGAACACAGTTTGGGACCAGAGTAACTGAAAGCTGACCCCCATTCTTCGACTGTATTGTAGGGATGGAAGTTGCCCTTCCTTCGTTCCGTCTTTCCTCTCCTCCTCCTCCATCCTTCCTCGCACTCATTCCTCTCTTATCTAAACCCCGGCTGAGCACTGACACAGTGGTTGGAGTCTTGACAGGCTGACTGAAGTTGAGTTGTGCCCTGAGTCTGAACCTGCTCACAGTCTTGTTGTGTGTCAGTGCTCAGGGACTCACTGACTGATCCGCAGTCACTTCTGTCTGCTCGCTGTCAGCAGAGCTTATCCCGCTTACCTTCTCACCTTTTGTTCTGCCAGCTCAATGTGTGTGTGTGTGTGTGTGTGTGTGTGTGTGTGTGTGTGTGTGTGTGTGTGTGTGTGTGTGTGTGTGTGTGCGTGCTGGATATGATAATCCTAGAGGACCAGCACCCGCAGTGCCTCCCTGAAGAGTCCGTATGATATTTGTGTCTGTTTGATCAGAGGACAGAGGACATCACTATTTGGGTTTTTAATATCTTAACATATTTTAAAAGATTAAATTGTCTCCTGTGAGTTACAAAAGTTTTTTGTAACCTTTTCACATGCTTTAGTTCAACTCTGAATGTTTCTGGTTTCCTTATTCCTGAAAAGCTGATATCTTGGAAATATGACAAGAGCGTAGAAATATCCTTTAGCGAGGTTTTTAAATCTGATGCTGCTTCACGCTTTCACACCCTCAACAGGATTTATATTACAGCTCTGCAGCGCTAATGCAGGTCGGAGAGGCTTCTGCAAAGGATGGCGTTGTGTTTATAAGTATGGATTTATACACACTGGAGTGGACAGGCAGCAGATACAGGACTCTGTGATCACAGCTTTACAGCTGACTGTCCAGATATTTAAGCTTTAAACTTTCAGATATTTTAGTATAAAACTTTGATCCTAACTGTCTTCTCACTGCAGACCTCAGACATCTAAAACCCTAGTGATTAGAGTTGTTCTGATATTGATACCAGTATCAGAAATACCTCCGATACAGCCTAAAATGCTGGATGAGGTTTTGGTGAGTATGTGAGTCTATGCACTGATCCAGTATCATGTAATACTGTTTCCCAGCAGCATCCTGTACACCTGTATGCAGTTTAACAGATTTTTTACTACACAAGTAGCCAATATCCATAAACAGCAAGCGACTTCTGTGACTTCAAGCACATGTCAGCAAACTTACATTTGTCCTGTGCGTTTCCATTGGGTGACAGGGGAAAGATAACGGGTCAACAGTGCAAAACAATCAACTTTAGTTGTAGTTAGTAGTTTCTACTGGATAAAACGGCCGTTTTTCCAGGAATCAGTTCTTCTTCACTGCTGTAAAACAGCAGCCTCCACAGCAAGTTACGCTGTGCTGCCACTGACAACAAATGTTATAAAACAGCGAAGAAGAAATGATTTCTAGTAATTTAGAGTAACATTAGTCAGAGCCAGCAAAATGTCAGCAATTTGGCAACATTTTACACCAGTAAAAGAGTGATGTATGCAGTATGCAAGGATTTAGTTAATATAATATATATATTAGATATTTATTTTTATATTATTATACTTTTTTTTGAACACACTGGTATTGGATCGGTACTCGGTATCGTCACATCAACATCTCAACTGTTTATCACAGTTATTAAATCGATTTCAACCAAATCCCTGAATTATTTACAAGAGTTTACAATTCTGTTGAATACCTGAAATATTCTCACAAAAACAAATCAAATCACAGTTGTTTTAACTTCAAAAGCAGTGCTGGTGGATGATTGACAGGATACAAGAGCACATTTTAACATCAGACTGTCTGCAGTTTATAAAAATATGTTCAAACACAAACTAGTTTCTGTTGTTTCTCAAACATAATGACTCCTGACCTGAAAACAACTGCTGTGTCTGTGGCTGTTAAACTACTATTACTCTCCTTACAACTAATACTGATGACTAATAATGATAATTAGTGTAAATAAAGTTCATTTTGGGGAAATAAGCTGTTAAAAAATAAAACTTTTCTCAGTCATCCTTGGAGTAAACATGTTACCTCTGCAGCCAGCAGGAGAAGCTGTTGAGCCTTTAACTCTGAGGACAGAAACAGTGAAGAGGAAGCTACTACAACTACTACTCATACTTCTACTACTACTACTACTACTGCAGTACTACTTCTAATACTAATAATAACTTATTGGTGCAGTACCTTTAATACATAACATGCAGCAAAATACCTCATTACAACACAACAACTCTGACTGCATGTACTACTAATACTCCCTAAATACTGCTGTTAATGCAACCAATACTGCAGTTTATTTTATAATTACTGTATATAACAAGCAATCTGTTCAATATACAAATTACACTCAGGTACTTTGTCTGTATATGATTATTCAAATAACGTGTTTTAAGTTTAGTTTGATATAAAAACAGACAGACTGATGATGGAGGTGATTTTCTCTGCTGCAGGTTATTAACAGTCTGCATCCTTCTGTTTGTAAAACTGTGTAATTTTGTAGATAATAATCATCTGTGGAAGCTGAACAGTAAACAGTAAAAGTAACGTCTTCCCTCCACAGTGAATGAACTGCTGCTGGCTGATAATAATGAAACCAGTCATACCGAACCATTACAAACTGGTAAATGGAAGAACCCAGTCAATTAAATCTATGAAATTCCATAGTATAATTGAGAGAGTTCCTAAGTCAAATCCAACCTTTACTTTTACTTTTTTTAAAGTTTTATTTATTCATATTTTTTATTTATGTATATTTGTGTGTTTTGTGTTTGATTTCTTGGAAAGTAATGATTGTAATAGATCATAACTATCAAATAAAGAGTATAAAAGCCACATGAATACACACTTTAGAATAAAATGCTGCATTTATTTCCTCTGATATTAACACAGTGAGTCTTTTTTCTTCTTTTGGTGTCAAGAAAAAAAGATTTCTGACTTTGCCAACTTCAGTTTATAGAATCAAAATGACACTTTTTAGGTTTCCTCACAGCTGTGTGTGTTTTTTTTAATATTCTCTTTGCCAGGACAAAAACATAGAACATTTTAAATTTAAATAAGTGAGAGAAATAAAGAAATAGAATATAGAGAAACACACACAGACAAGCTAAGGTATTAAAACAACTCATACAGTTTAGTTTATTTATTTTAGTATATTTCATTTGTTTCATAATAACTGAACAAAATCTCCCAAAAATCAAATAAACTTTTCTTTCACCGATCAGAATTTCTCTTTTTCTGTCTACAAAAAAAAAGTGGTTTGAAACAAAAAAATTAAGCAGCCAAACTGAAAAAAGTGACAGCAAAAGAGAAATCCTGATGAGTGAAAGACAAGTGGAGAGTGTAGTAATAGAATATGGCACTCTTGTATATTTTTCAGTTCATTTTTTGGTTTTAAATTATTTTTATTCACATTCAATTTGATATTTTTTGTAGTATAGCAGCCGTCCAGGAAACAAACAAACTGGAGAATCAGTTGTTTGCTGTTAAAAACTCTTTTTTCTCCACAGCGGTGTGTTTATAGAGGAGGGTTCATAGAGTTCAGGTATGTGTGTGAACGAGTCCGTACAGCTTCCAGTAGAACAGAATCACTGATGGTGTTACAGTTACAGAAGAGGAGGGTCGGTGGTGTCGAGGAGCCTCTTCATCCACCACACAGTCCAACACTTTACCGTCCATGATGTGTGACTGTAAATAGCTTCGTCACTCTGCTGGTTTCCAGCTTCATTGCAGGTTGTTATAAATGTGCTTTATCATAATACTGTGAAAACATTCGTTTGAAATATGAGGCTTTGTTTTTTTGAGGGAACTTTGATACTGGAAGCAAAATCAGGTTTTTGGTTTGTTTGTTTTTTGCTGAATAAGCCTCAGTAAAGCCTCACTTGGGTGCAGCATTTCTAATTTATTTGCTTTTAATTAATATGAAAAAGATAAAAGTATTATTAGTTCAGATTGTCTATGTTTGGGGTTTGTACAGTATGCGATTGCGAGCATGTTTCCACCGTGCGTTTTGCTGTGAAAACAAACATTACATTTATAGTCATTGCATATCATCTGCACCAGCAAATATGTTTTGCAGGAAACGTAAAGCCGAATTATCTTCTCTAATAATATAATGAGAAAATGTTGAGACTGATTGATCAGTAAAAAGTAACTACAGTAATATTAAACTTTCATATAGTTATGTTTAAATACTGGCAGCGCTTGGTTAAGGTTTAATACAGAAAAAGTCTGCAGTGACTTGAAGCACGAGACAACTTGTTCATTAATGTTTAACTGAAACCGCCATCTTTCATTAACTTTAACCAAAGTGCTTTTGTTAACTAAACCTTAACACACACAGGACTCAGGATGTGAGGCTCACGCTCTTGTGTTACATAACTGTTGTTCTACCTTTAATCTAAAAAAATTTGCCTCTGAATATAATCCAGGTAGTGATTATGTTTGTTAATACAACGTAATTGGCACAGAAACACAGTTTCTAGCAGACAGAGTTGTGTCACCATCAACTATTGAGCAGTCTCCTTATAAATTAATGTTTATTTAAGTCCTTTACCAGACTATTTGTTTACCACATTATTAAAACATGACAAACTGTTGCAGCACTCAACTGGAACCAAATATACATAATAAATATGAAGCATTTTAACACCCACTTATTATCAACGCATTAACTTCAGACATTAAATAACTGCTGGAAGTAAATAAATAAGATGAACGTTCTGATTCTGTATCTGTTAGTTATTTAAAATCCCCTCAAGTCAAAAACGTGTTTTTCTTATTGTTGCTCCACTTGGATGTTTAAGCTTGATTGTGCAGAATGATGTAAATGCAGGATTTGACACTTGGAGGCTGTTTTCACAAGCAGGATCTGTGACATCACAACTAGTCTGGAGTTAAAATGGTCCAGTATGCAACTTACACAAGTGTGATGTGGAAACCTGAAGCCTCCAGTGCACAAACACTGAGGATGGACTTTATAGTGAAGGAGGAGACATCTGGTGTCCAACAGGAAAACTTTTAGAAAATAAACAACATTTGCATATTCATTGATTCTAGATGTTTAATGTAATTTTAAGATTCTTAATGAAGTAAACACATTAAACATATTGCTATTCCAAGCAGAGTGTTTTTATATATATCACATCATGTCTGGAGGGGATCTTTAATGTTTCCATTCATTTATGCTTTATCTTCTATATGTGCTGTGATGTTGTTTTGTCAGCTTTGTGTACGTCATCTTTTTGCCTGCAGATTAAATCTGACACATTTACATCATATTGATGTTAACTGATGTGTGTTGTCTCTGATAAATAATGAATGAAGTCAGTTTATTGGCTCAGAGGTAGAGCGGCTCCTCCAGTCCGCATGTCAAAGTGTCCTCGAGCAACATACTGAACCCCAAACTGCTCCTGAAGGCATGTGAAATTAAGTCTTTCACATGTGAACTGAGACATTTCACATATGATGTTGTGATTTCACATGTGAACTTAAAATTCACATTTGGAAATCACGTGTATCTTAAAATTCACATGTGAAAAAAAGACAACATGTTTTTAGCTTTCCATGTGAATGCAAACTTTATATGTGAAAAGGATAGTGTCACATTTAAAGTGAAACATTTCACATGTGAATCTAAGTTTCACATTTGAAAAATCACATGTGTATCTTAAAATTCACATGTGAAAAAGACATGTTTTCAGCTTTACATGTGATTGCAAACTTTACATTTGAAAAAGATAATGTCCTATGTGAAGTGAAACATTTCACATTTGGAATTCACATGTGTATCTAAAAATTCAGATGTGAAAAAAAAGTTTTTAGTTTTATATGTGGATGCAAACTTAACATGTGAAAGGGGTAAAGTCATGTGTGAAATGAAACATTCACATGTGATGTTGTGATTTCACATGTGATAAAAGACATGTTTTGAATGCAAACTTTTATATGTGAAAATCAACATTTCCTATGTGAACTGACACATAGCACAGATTGATTTCACATGTAAACTCAAGAGCTTTTCCTTCCATATAAACTGAGACATTTCACATGTGACATGATTTAGCATGTTATTAAAAACATGTTTCAAGTTTCAAAAGGAATTCAGATTTTTGGATTGAAAAGGTACTCTTTGTAAAATGTTCTCTTCCTGGACATTTTGCTACCACCACCTAAGTGTATTGAGTGTATTAATAAAAGTATTGAGCTCGCGCTTCCCGCCCATACACTCTGGGTTATCCATGCTGCCTTCGGGACTTCACGGAAATATTACAATTATCGAGTGTAATACATAAATGATCATAAACGTGAACAATAACGGTCTCAAAAAGACATATATATTACTTTATGGATTATACTAATATGTGAGATGTCGCATTTATAGGCTGTAAATAACGTATCCCATGTCCGTTTCTGATGTTCACTATGGAGCAATAGCATAGGTTTATTTTCGTAATACCGTTTATATATTCTGTAGTTTATTATTTGATCAATTACATGTCTGACCTATTTTTTTCATTACATTAATTCATTTCATTTAATCCGTATTAAGTTAGTAAAATCTGCACCAAAAAATGACTTTACGTAACACGTTTATTATCCACTGTAAGTAAACGTGAGACAAGCTTTTGATGAAGACGAATCTTGGATGGTGCACTTGAATGCATCGTCATTTTTGACCGTTTGAAGCAGATTAACGTCTCAGACGGAGACAGAGAAATGGATCGGGATACGGTGATTTAACGGGTCGACGACGACCAAATTAGTGTATTTAAAGAAAAATGTGTATCAAAGAAAAAAATGCTGAATGACCCTGGCATGGTAGGGCTGCTGGAGCTGCCGACAAGGAGAGGATGGCGAAAATACTAAGCAACGGTAAGTTACTGGCAGTGAGTGGTGAGTAACCGTTCACTTAAAACTAGTTTAACGCTAACGTTACTTTTGCACCATGCTAGCTAGCTAGTTAGATGCTAATAGTTGTAACGTTAAGTCGTATGCTTTTATAAGTACATAAATTAATTGTTTGTTTTTTGCCACGTGTAATTACTTGTTCAGTGAAATCATTCGTTGCATAGCTTTATCTGTGAATTTATCAGTGTAACGTTACATCGACGTTAACTTAACGTTACTCCGTGATTCGCACAACGTTATCATTAACGTACAGATACTAAGTACCGTTGAAGAACCTCAGGAGGAAAATCAAAAGGTATTTTTTTAACTTAACCTACCTGTTATCCAGCAGTAGAGTGATTTCTTCCACTTCAGTATACTCTCTCTCTCTTCTTTCTTTTGAGTATATAAATATAATAACATCTCAACTCAACCGGTCAAGGCAGATGGCGTCCACCTAGAGTCCGGTTCAAGCAAGGATTGAGGAGCAAATCCCAAAACCAACAATGAAGTGATCTACTAACAAGTATTGTGTGTGTATCAAAGCCTGATATATCTGATTCCTCCGTTGTTGTTCCAAAAACTATTAAAAACACGTCAGTGAGCCACACCGCTGCACTATGTGACATGTTCCTTCATCATGAAGAGTTTGGTCACGTTACTTTGTTTAGAAACGGCTCCAAACTCTTGATTATGAAGTGGTTCACTCACACTCAACACTCAGTGTTTGCTAAAAACTGCAGTGGAAAAGTATTAAAAGACGGACTAACACATTTTTATATTTTTTCATTATGTTCTTTTCATGGGATTTGTTGACAGTAAAAAATATAGATTAATCCTTTAAAGCCTAATTAGTTTTAACAAGTTCATCAGGACCCAAAATAAAACAGTGTACAAACATTGATTCGCCTGGTGAGAAGGGTCATTCAAGTGTTCAGTATTAAAAAGTGGTTGCAATATTTTCTTTTCTCTGTCCCCCACCAGGCATGAAGAGGAGTGACTACATGAATGCTGGAGGGAGTTACAGTTTTATGTTTTACAGTTTTAATTTAAGGATATTGTTTTACTACAATGCCATTATTTTGCATGTTCTATGGCAGTTTTCAAATAAATGCTCTATGCAATTTTAAATGTTTTTTGGGGGTGTTTTTTGCCTGAATGTCCACACGTTTTGAGAACATTAAATATCTGTATATGACTGAGGAGAGAGGAGAGTGTCAGTGTTCAAGGGATATAAAAACAATGTTGAAGCAGTATTAATGATTATCAGATTATGTCACTCCTTGTTATTCTTTCATTCTCTGAGTTTAGCAAATACAGTCCTTCAAAATCCTTTAGGAAGTATAATGTTGCCACTGAGTCAGTGACTCGGTTACATCTGGTTGTATCCTTGAAATGTTATACCTGTTGTTTACTTTATGTTATACCTATTGTTTACTTAATGTTATCGTTGTTAAGGGACTTAATGTTCTCAGTTGATTTGTGTTTTATGTTTATCCAGACTGTATCACATGTGATGAAGTCTGGATAAACATTCATAAATCCATTGTGACTGTTGCCACATGTGCCCTTGAATGCTTCACATGTGAAACGTCCAAAAACCACATGTGTCCCTGAATATTTCACATGTTAAATAAAACACATGAGTTATCACATGTGAAACAGCACTTCACATGTGATAACTCACACTCACAAGGATAAATACAGCCCATTAACCAATTATCAGCCTCCTCTCTGTGTTTTACTGTCTGAGTCACCTGGTTGGATTTGGAGGGAAACCTGCTTGGTTACTTTACAGTAACACACAGGTAGAGGGCGCTGTTCTTCCACATACAACTAAAACCTACAGAGTCCCCAAAGGCTAAAATGAAGGAAGGAGTCAATGAGTGATGATAAAAACTACTGTCTTCATGGTGTTTACTTTGACCAGCAGCCAAATCTCTTTCAAAAACTTTTGTGTGATGTTGTCTCTTATCATCCTTTATCATCTTTTATCTTTTGGTTCTCATGGTTTTAGTTTCTCCATTGCCCTCCTGTCTTTACCTTCCTCCTGTGGGCATCATTATGTTTCTGTTAACGATTTAATTTAAAAATGTGTTGATTATTTATATGTGTGCTTTTGTTGTGTGTTTTGTTCATTAGTGCTCTATAAATAAAGTTATTATTGTTGTTATTATTATTATTAATAACCTGAAATTAACTGTCATTCCATTGACTCAATTAATTAATTTCTAATAATTCAGTCTTCACCATGTTCAGCATTCGTAGCACTTTTAAAGAAGTGAGAGAGTGAACGTGTCGTTTATCTTCTTTCACGCAGCTTCACATCGCCATCAGCAAGACCAGCGCCAAAGTGGTGATCGACTGCAAGCTGGTGACGGAGAAAACCATCAACGCAGCGGGAAACATCACCACAGACGGACTGGAAGTTCTGGGCAGGATGGTCCGCTCCAGAGGGAACAAGGACAACTCAGCACCGGTGAGATCCTACACAACTACACATTCACACAGTCAGAACTCTGTGACACTGAAAAGAAGTAAAGAGTTGATAGAGAGGCCTGTTTAGATCGTTGAGAAACATGATAATCCTTCTAATGTTCATGTTTATTGATTGTTTACCTTCTTCTTTTGACCACCGGGTAACGTGGCTGTTAGATTACTATCACTCCACAAACAAACAAGAGTCAAATTAAAAACTGCACTCTGCTTGCCGCTGCATGACAGTAACTTAAATATAAAGACAAAAGCAATAAAAACTACTTTGACTGATCACCTATTGTGTGTCAAGCAGGTTTCAAGTCTCCGCAAGTTGACGTTCAAAGCATAAAACCTTTTCAGACGTCTTTATGTTCATCTGACAGCGTTCAGCTCAGACTTCAAAGTCTTTCAGAAACGTTTCAGGTCCGACCTCGTCTGATAGCTTTCGTGACTTTTGAATAAAAGCGACTTGGGCACTTTTTCAGACGTAAGATCCGACATGTTAAATTAAGTCAGATTAACATAAAGGGGTTCATGTATCAAAGGGGCTATAGTGAGATGAACAGGCACTAATGTCTGCCTGAGAGAAGGGTGATTAAAAGCTCCATCCTGGGTCACTTTCAGCATGTCGACCAAAAATATCTGCTGCACTGATCTCACACAGATAAAACAGACAGACCGTCTTCTTTCTAGACATTTTCTTTCTGATGAGTTTGATCACATTAATATTCTCTCAAAAAAAAAAAAAAGTAGCAACAGTAGCAAGTTAAATGAATTACAGTTCAATTTATAGTATTTGATCTTATGCCGGTTTCATCTGTGATTAAATAATTTCTTCAAAGCCGTTTTCCTTGAGCAGCTTTATGAATGCAAACAAATCAATTTCCAGCTCTTCTCCTTTAGAAACAGCAGAAGCAGACGTTGTGTCTGATTGTTTTGATCTCCCTTTGAAGACAAAACCCTTGACATTGACTCCACTCTGAAGCTCAAGAATTCCACTTACATGTCAGATAATCCCCACCGGTGTAATTTTCAATATTTCCTCCACCAGCCACACAGTCGCATTCGGTGCCCAAAACTGAGCCGCCACGTTGGTGGTTTTTTTAGAAAGGAAAAACAAACTGCAGATCTGAGGCTTGATACCCGCCTGAGGTCGTTACCCAGCTGTTAATCTTTTCTTTTTAATCTTCACCATTTATCACACGCACGTTAACAAGGCGCCGTCACAGTACAACAAGGTTCCTGAACCAGAGAAAAAAAGCAGAAAGGAGGAACAAGTTTAGCTCTCTCTTGAAGGATGAACAGTTTTTGTACATTGGCCTCCAGGAGCAGCTGAATTTCTTCTTTCTAGTTTGCGTCTTTGAATATTTCTGCGATGCAACGTGAAGCTTGGAATCTCCCACTGCGTCTTAAACCCGATGACTCACATGTTGGCCCTGACTAATACTCTAATTTAGTACCTCAGAATTCACCACGCCTAATTAGACAAACTGAAAAACACAGACCTGTGCAAAAAAGGTTCAAAGGAAAGCTGTAAACCCGAGGTAATCACTTTTTTGTATGAGAGAGGATTATGATTAAAAGCCTTATTTGCGAGGTGCTAAAATGCCTGGAGACATGCAGTGATTTGTAGCCGTTGCAGAGATTGTCAGTGATTTTAATCCTGCCGTGTGAAATAACAATACCACTTCAAATTCCTGGCGTATTTTGACTTAAACGTTCCCTGATGATTCCCATCACATTTGTTTTACACGTCCAACTTTAGATGCCATAATGGAGCCCACAGAGGAAGTGTCTGCATGCATGTAGAGTAATAACTTCATGTTTGTTTTAATCTAATAATTAAAAATTACAGATGTTGATATTGTGACAAGAAGGAGGTGAAGGGAGGGTTAATATTCAGTCAAATCTTTATATTCAACTAAAATGTTTTAGTTTATGCGCCTACAGACAGCAGATAGTTATAAATTATTTACAAGATTTAACAAGTAAATAATAATCTTATCATTAATAATGCATTTTATTTAAATTAAAAGGCACTCAAAGACACTTAACATAGATAAACGCAATGGCAAAGTTACACACATCAACAGCAAGAGAGCAGCAGGAAAGACACAAGAGAATAAAAGACAATCTCAGTGAAATATGCTGGACTGAAGAGACGTTTCTGCTTATAGAAATGCAAAAAAACTTATTTTGCACCACTTCATTAAATGATTGAACCATTTTTGTGCCTTGTGGAAACATATATATATAATATAAAACTTCTAGGTGATAAAGCTTCAGGATATCTGCAGGTCTTAAAAAGCCTTAAAAGGCATTGAATTAAGTTCCCTTAAGTTTTATTTGCAGAAGCTTTGATTATATGATTGTGCTGCAGGAAGCTGTTTAATCCTTTATAGTTTCAGAGTTTCAGTCAGCAGCATCAGACCTGCAGCAAACACTCACTATGCACAATCAAAAACTTAAATGAACTTAAAATTAATTGATTATTTTGTAATTTCTTAATCAATCCATCAATTTTCTGCTACTCATCTGAATCCAGCTCATGTTGATTGATACATTTTAATTAATTACTTTAAATTATTACCAGGAATTAGTATCATATACAGCTGGGAAGTACTGAAAAACAAAGTAATTGTTGCCCTTATTGACACTACTGCTTTTCCATCATTCTCTGACCTGTATGACCATTTTATATTCGACCTGGTGACGACGGCAGAAACTGGTTGTGTGTTTTTACATTACCTTAGTGTCATTTAAATGAGTTCTTCGTGTTTTCTTCTTCTTCAGTTTCAACTCCAGATCTTTGACATCGTCTGCAGCACTTCGTGGGCAAACAGAGACAAGTGCTGCGAACTTCCTGGTCTGGTGAGCTCACAGTTTGTCTTTGTCTCACTTTTTCTCCAGTTTCCTGTTGATAAACTGTCAGGACCGATGTGTCACACTCCCACTTTGCTTGCTTCATTTTTTTTTATCATTTTATCATGTCACGTCACCGCCGTCTCTTTATTTTTTTTGTCATCCTCACCGTGCTGTGATCATCCAGAGGAAAGAGGTAGACTGCCCGGCGCTGCCCAAAGCCTGCACCTGCACCCAGGATAGCAAAGGTCCCGCCGGCCCTGCTGGACCACCAGTGAGCCACACACATACACACACAAAAACACACACACACACACACACACACACACAAACACACACACATACACACTCTTATCAGTCACTGAGGATATCCTGTCTGATACGTTTTACCTCTCAACGTCCAAATACTCAAGTCTTAAATGTTTATTTTAAATGTGTTTTCATCTGGGTTTTATGCTCCCGGGCATCAAAAAGTTGTTGTTTCCTGCTGCAAGAGAACACAGTTGACAGGAGATCAGCTCACTTCACTCAGTTTTGGCTAAATTATAATAATAGTTTGACTATAAAGGTTTATAGTCTCATCTGTTGTTTCCCCAACTGCTGGAGAAGTAAAGTGAGTTAGCGTAACCTGCCCAGGCTCGCGTAAGGTGGACTGACCTTAAGGTGGACCAGCTGTTGTCATCTCAGCTGCTCTACCCCAAAGCAGAAACACACATAAACCACATATTCATGCATGCAGGCAAAAACTTCATGTATAGTTTTAGTCACTCAACTTCATTCCAGCACAGTTTTCATTTCACTTTTCAGTTTGCCAGATTAAAACTCATATTTCTCATCTCTCAGTTTGTCTGTCAGCTTTGTGGGGGCGGGGGTATGACTCGCCGTCGATCTGCGCAGACACTCACACGATATGGAGACGTTGTTGATTTAAATGTGTTGATCGCGAGCCTCAGAACACCTGCTGCTGTTTGTGTTTCAAACAGGGAGGCCCAGGAATCAGAGGAGCCAGAGGTGATCGTGGAGAGCCGGGCCCGGTGGTAAGTCGTGTTCCTGATACCACAAACAAATGTCTTACAGCTACACTCTGCACTTGTTGCTTTGTTTGTGGGTCAAACCTCAAACAGCTGCTGTGAAGTCTTTTAGTCTTTTTTTTTTAACCTTTATTGATTCAGGTAAGTTTCACTGTGAGCCGCTCTGATCACACTCACGTTCATGAACATGTTAAAGAGACTGAGAGTGTGAATATTTCAAAGACAAATATAGTACTGTTTTTAAACACCACTGTAATTCTGTACAGTGGTATTATATATATATATACTGGTGCACATGGCAGCCCGGCTGTAAGCAAACACACTCACACACACTCACATTCACACAGAAGCAAAACAAGGACAGTAATAGATTTTGTTATTAATATCATGTTTTAGGCATCTGCTTTATTACATTTTGTGCTGTGTAAGCCACGACTCAGCGTTAAGAACAAGCTCAGTAACACGATACATGTGTGTCAAGGTAAGTCAAGATGTGTCTTCATGATACACAACAAAACAGAGAACACAGTGTTTCATAAAAAGGTTACAGAAAACAAATGCTTGAATAATGTTGTAATGCTTTGTGATGTTTCACTGGTGTCTTATGATAAAGTTTTACGTTTTTAACGGTTGCAAACACAGTGTAAGGTAAAAAACCACACATTATTTCTAACATGAATGAAACACTAGAACACAATTCTTCACAAACAACATTAACACGATACAGTTAAAAAACAACAACAACTCAAAGACAAAATACGCAATAAAAGGAGAAAAAAATTAAGAATTTATGCTGATTTAGTTAACAAATTCATCCTTTCAATGTCAGCGGGAACTTTAGGGCCTTTCCATTGACGTTTGCAGGTCGCAGGCCGACCTGTTATGGCTAATCTCAATAAAGTAATAGGTAGGGCAACACATATTTTGATACATACTCCTCCATTTATCCACTTCATCCTGTAACACTTTGTAGTTTTTGCTTAGGATGTCATATCTGGTCCGTAGCTCGTCTCCCTCTTCAATCAGATTGGTGTTTCCGTTGTGTGACTGGGTGAGGCTGATATTGAGCTGCTCAGGTTCTGTCATCAAATTCTGTTTTTCCAACGTAGCTAAAATATCTAGTCAGAAACAAATCAAAAATCAGATTAACAACATAAATCTTTTTATCTACTTGCTTTGTTTTAAACTTGAATCTTTGAAACTAGAATTCCCCTGTTTTGGAGTCTATTTGGTGACCCTTGGGGGGCTCCGTAATAAACAAGACTGGGAAAGACCTCAGCTGATCACTGGGCAAAAGTGACATGACACTGATGATGAAATAATGTAAATTGGCATTAAACTCTACAAATCTGGCAGGTAAATCTAAATAACAAAACACAGAAGAGCTCATAGAGCCCTGTTTCAATCACACCAGTGCAACACTTTACTGGGGCACCAAAACACCACACAGACAGACAAAACAGATTTCAGAGTCAAGAAAATACCAAACTGTCAGAGCACAAAATAAAGACCAATATGTTATTATAGAATAAAAAGCAAATCCTCACAGCGTATGTAGGATCCAGCCACTATCAGAAGATACAAAGCTCCCAGAATCATTACAGCAGATCTGACACGGTTTCCTTTGACAGCTGGAAGATCATTTTGAGTGTGTGGTCCTACAGAGACAAAGTATATTAATGTATTTTCATGAAGCACATTTGAAGTTGTTTTTTGGAATTATGGATCATTTTATCCAGCTGTGACATTTTAACTAAAGTGGCAAAAAATTAAATCTCAACATGTCAAGTCTGTAAATGTTTGCTAATGTTACAGAGACTGATGATATTTTATCCTTAGTTATCCTTAAGTTAAATGGAATAAACATTCATCATTCAGGATTTAATCAGATACGCAAAAAACATCATCTTTGTGTAATATTTAGTTATTTCGTTCTTACCGACTTTACGGGACACAAGATCAATATGACTGCGTCCCAAAGTGTCTACATCCTCGTAGATCTCCACCTGACTTTCCTCTTTTTCTCCTCCGTTATTTTTCCCTCCTCTGCTGTATCTCACAGTCAAACTCAAATCTGGTGCCTGGGTGTGTGTAGACATGCTGAGAGGTGAAAGAACTTGAATTAACTGAATCTGCTCTTTGTTTGTTTGTTTGTTTCTCTGTGCGTCGGGGAGCATTGAGCATCAAGGAAGTAGCTGCAACACATCTGATACCATGTGAATAAAAAACCCCTTCTATTTCCTGTCACATTCTCGGTCCTAGACTGGGACAAAAATAGATGTCAAGCTGTTTTAACATGGAATAGTTAAATAAACGTATTGTAAAACAAGATGTAAAAATACAAATAAGGCCCAGC
The DNA here is from genome assembly GCF_963924715.1 of Thunnus thynnus. Classification (NCBI taxonomy): domain Eukaryota; kingdom Metazoa; phylum Chordata; class Actinopteri; order Scombriformes; family Scombridae; genus Thunnus; species Thunnus thynnus. The sequence continues at coordinate 3,449,477 of NC_089531.1, forward strand.
CCCTGCAAGAGAAAATCAGCAGCATTGACAAACCACACAGCAGCCCTCATACTCCATTACAGTCCCTACTCACTGATATGTTATTTTGGTTTATGAAGCAAAATGTCAAACAGCTGTTTATCTTTCGATATTATTAGTTCTGACGTCCATCACAAATAAAAGTCCATAAATCCACTAAGAAATCAGGGAGAAAGTGCTCCTTATGACTCCATAACTTGCCTGAGAATTATCACAGTTTTGTGCTAATATAATGAAGTAAACCAAATAATAAATGCAACCTGCAAAGTCATGTTATTGATTTATTTTATATTACTGTTGTATTGTATTTATTAGGACCATGTACATATACAGCACAATAACAAACAGTACAAAGCAAAAAACACATATTTTAGTTATTTATTTTCATATTGTTTATTTGTAAAGGAGCATAACATAAATGCAACCTCTGATGTATTATACTAGCTTGAAGCTAATTTTCATGCTCAAGTTAAATACAGTAAAATATTCACACCATCAGCCTGGAGAGACCTTTTTCAATGGATTGAAGCTCTAAATCCATTGACTTGGGATTCATTTTTATGTGAATGTAGGTATGTACAGCAGTGACATTTGACATTTATGCTCTAACTAGTTGACTGTCTGAACTAGCTCACATAGGCTTAGCTTAGAGATGAATGATTCTCAGTCATCTAGGTCATGATTACCCGAGGAGGGTTGAATTGTTGGCAAAAAGAATTCTGGTGGAAAGGTGGACGGGGGCAGAGTGGGCCGAGTGTCTACTCTTGATTCTGTTGGATCCGCATATTTCAGGCAAGTTGCACCGCTATACTTGGTCCTCAGTTTATCCAGTTCGTCCTGTAACAGGCTGTAGTTTTTGTTCAGGATGTCATATCTGGTCTGTAGCTCGTCTCTCTCTTCAGTCAGATTGGTGTGTCTGTTGTGTGACTGGGTGAGGCTGATACTGAGCTGCTCACGTTCTGTCATCAAATTCTGTTTTTCCAACGTGGCTAAAATATCTAGTCAGAAACAAATCAAAAAGCAGATTAACAACATAAATCTTTTTATCTACTTGCTTTGTTTTAAACTTGAATCTTTGAAACTAAAATTCCCCTGTTTTGGAGTCTATTTGGTGACCCCTGGGGGGCTCAGTAATAAACAAGACTGGGAAAGACCTCAGCTGATCACTGGCCAAAAGTGACATGACACTGATGAAATAATGTATATTGGCATTAATCTCTACAAATCAGGCAGGTAAATCTAAATAACAAAACACAGAAGAGCTCATAGAGCCCTGTTTCAATCACACCAGTGCAACACTTTACTGGGGCACCAAAACACCACACAGACAGACAAAACAGATTTCAGAGTCAAGAAAATACCAAACTGTCAGAGCACAAAATAAAGACCAATATGTTATTATAGAATAAAAAGCAAATCCTCACAGCGTATGAAGGATCCAGCCACTATCAGAAGATACAAAGCTCCCAGAATCATTACATCAGCTCTGACACGGCTTCTTTTGACAGCTGGAAGATCATTTTGAGTGTGTGGTCCTACAGAGACAAAGTATATTAATGTATTTTCATGAAGCACTTTTGAAATTGCGTCTTAGAATTATAAATCATTTTATCCAGCTGTGACATTTTAACTAAAGTGGCAGAAAATTAAATCTCAACATGTCAAGTCTGTAAATGTTTGCTAATGTTACAGAGACTGATGATATTTTATCCTTAGTTATCCTTAAGTTAAATGGAATAAACATTCATCATTCAGGATTTAATCAGTTACGCAAAAAACATCTTCTTTGTGTAATATTTAGTTATTTTGTTCTTACCGACTTTACGGGACGCAAGATCAATATGACTGCGTCCCAAAGTGTCTACATCCTCATAGATCTCCACCTGACTTTCCTCTTTTTCTCCTCCGTTATTTTTCCCTCCTGTGCTGTATCTCACAGTCAAACTCAAATCTGATGCCTGGGTGTGTGTAGACATGCTGAGAGGTGAAAGAACTTGAATTAACTGAATCTACTCTTTGTTTGTTTGTTTGTTTCTCTGTGCGTCGGGGAGCATTGAGCATCAAGGAAGTAGCTGCAACACATCTGATACCATGTGAATAAAAAACCCCTTCTATTTCCTGTCACATTCTCGGTCCTAGACTGGGACAAAAATAGATGTCAAGCTGTTTTAACATGGAATAGTTAAATAAACGTATTGTAAAACAAGATGTAAGAATACAAATAAGGCCCTGCCCCTGCAAGAGAAAATCAGCAGCATTGACAAACCACACAGCAGCCCTCATACTCCATTACAGTCCCTACTCACTGATATGTTATTTTGGTTTATGAAGCAAAATGTCAAACAGCTGTTTATCTTTCGATATTATTATTTCTGACGTCCATCACAAATAAAAGTCCATAAATCCACTTAGAAATCAGGGAAAAAGTGCTCCTTATGACTCCATAACTTGCCTGAGAATTATCACAGTTTTGTGTTAATATAATGAAGTAAACAAAATAATAAATGCAACCTGCAAACTCATGTTTTTGATTTATTTTGTATTACTATGATAATACTACAGAGTGAGTCGCTGCACCAGGGGTTACTGTGTCACTGATGCAAAAAGTGACAAAGAACTTCAACACTATGGAGAAAACTTGAATACATCTCGAAACTGCACACCTCTATCAACAAAGAGAGTAGGAAATTGTTTTTTCATAGATCCAGTTTTAATTATGATGTGTGACGGCTGCAAACACAATGTAATGTAAAAAAAAAAACCTAATGTGCAAATGCAAACAACTATAGAGCACCACACAATTTTTCCACCAGTTTATTTATATTTTAAACATATACCAACAGAAATGAAACACTAGAGCACAATTCTTCACAAACAACATTAACACAATACAGTTAAAAAAAAACAACAACAAAAAACAAAGACAAAATAAACATGAAAAAGAGATTTTAAAAAAACAACTTAAGAGCCTATAAGAAAAACAAGGACATTTTCCAATGTTTCATTTCTATCTGTGTCATATATTTCTAATCTTCTAGTTAAGATCATTTCATAGAACACTGATTTAGTTTAAAAATTCATCCATTCAATGAAAGTGGGAGCTTTAGGGCTTTTCCAATGCCTCAGGATGAGTCTCAATGTTGTGATTATACCCAGACTTAACACTTGAAACTGCCTTTCATTAATTTCTTGAAATTGTTTTATGGTTTAGGAGACACAGTTTGGGTGTCCTCAGAGTAGGAAAGCCCAGTCCCTCCTCCATGGTCTTTAAGATTTAGATGGACAGATAACAATTCAGTTACAAAGATTATATATAAGGGTCACTTTATTTTCATTACATTTCTTTAGATTCTCACATTTATCACTTCTTGCATTTAGTAGCATTTTATAACAAGTTGAAGCCTTTCTCTCAGCTCTTGACAACGTAAAAAGATCAAAAGTTATGTCACTATTCTGAAGTTCCAAGTTCTTTCTTACATTATGTAGACAATTAATTTATTAATATTTAATATATCTCCAAATGTCTTGATGTCAGAGCACCACACAATGAATCCACCAGGCTGAAGTTGTCATGGCAACATGTAAACCAGGTAAACAGCTGCACAACCTGCATCTGATTTAAAGTCAAACTGTGACCGAAATGTTCACAAATAAATGTATTTGCTACATATGTGCTGACTTTTCATATCAACACTCTTCTGGTCGTTTCTTATCTACAGCACTGGAGGTTCATGTTAATATCAGATGTGTGTTTTTCTCTAGAATATATCAGATATGAGCAGCAGCTTGTGAGTGTGAAGCAACTAAATAGACTCTTTATCCATTCTGTATCTCCCTCACGCTGTCCTCATGAGAAGCATCACTCTAACATTATTTCCTGTGTCATGAATGTAATAAAACTGCTCTGAAGCCAAGTTGAAGGATGTAACTGAGTGACCGAAATAAAACATCTTTGTCCCATTTTATGAAGCACGTTATACAGCAGAATTCTACAATCATAAATTGGTTGGTAAATATTAAATTGGTTGTTGTCTGAACTGGGTGATATCAACAGAATTAAAGCACAATAATGTGCCATTTTGGCACAAAATTTCCTGTATTAATATTAACAATGTTAAGGTTATGAATACATACAGTTTCAAGGTGGCTCACATCACTATGACCACAACTGTGTCAGCTGATTAATGGTTTTGACAATATCGATGCTGTATCACCCAGTTATGCTAACTCTCCATTCAGATACAGATACATCAGTTTGTTTCTGGCTAAACAAACATTATACTGAATTTACCATGACTGCAGGTAAACAGGGCAGAACTCTTAAGCTTGCATTAATAGTTATTTATTTTCATATTGTTTATTTGTAAAGGAGCATAACATAAATGTAACCTCTGATGTATTATACTAGCTTGAATTTTTAATTATTAATTTTTTAATTTTTAATTTTAATTAATTTTTATGTGAATGTAGAATATGTACATCAGTGACATTTGACATTTATGCTCTAACCTCGTCAGTCACCTACACAGAAGTGAAGAGTAAACCGTGTGAGAGTGATGTAGACTCAAGTTGACTGTGTGAACTAGTTCACATAGGCGTAGCTTCATTAGTGCAGAAGAGTTAAAATAACAAAATAACAGCTCAGTAGACAAAGTATAAGACAAGTATATAAAGTCTAAAGTTGCAATAGAAGATGTGAATGATTCTCAGTCATCCAGGTCATGATTATCTAAGGAGGATTGATTTGTGGAAAAAAGGAATTCTGGTGGAAAGATTAATGTGGGCAGAGTGGGTGCAATGACTACATGGGTTCCCTATGGCAGCGGGGATGCCACTTTCTGTGACAATCATAGAAAGGGTCATGTTGAGGTCTAGGGCTAGGCTTAGGGTTAGGGTTAGGTTTAGGTTTAGGTTTAGGTTTAGGTGTAGGGTTAGGTTTAGGTTTAGGGTTTGGCCTGGGTGTCATGCCAAAGCGCATCATATCTCGATACATAATCTTCAATTTACCTAGTTCGTCCTGTAACAGGCTGTAATTTTTGCTCAGGATGTCATATCTGGTCCGTAGCTCGTCTCTCTCTTTAGTCAGATTGGTGTTTCTGCAGTTTTTGCTCAGGATGTCATATCTGGTCTGTAGCTCGTCTCTCTCCTCAGTCAGATTGGTGTTTCTGTTGTGTGACTGGGTGAGGCTGATACTGAGCTGCTCCATTTCTGTCATCAAATTCTGTTTTTCCAACGTGGCTAAAATATCTAGTCAGAAACAAATCAAAAAGCAGATTAACAAAATAAATCTTTTTATCTACTTGCTTTGTTTTAAACTTGAATCTTTGAAACTAGAATTCCCCTGTTTTGGAGTCTATTTGGTGACCCCTGGGGGGCTCCGTAATAAACAAGACTGGGAAAGACCTCAGCTGATCACTGGGCAAAAGTGACATGACACTGATGAAATAATGTAAATTGGCATTAAGCTCTACAAATCAGGCAGGTAAATCTAAAAAAAACAAAACACAGAAGAGCTCATAGAGCCCTGTTTCAATCACACCAGTGCAACACTTTACTGGGGCACCAAAACACCACACAGACAGACAAAACAGATTTCAGAGTCAAGAAAATACCAAACTGTCAGAGCACAAAATAAAGACCAATATGTATTATAGAATAAAAAGCAAATCCTCACAGCGTATGTAGGATCCAGCCACTATCAGAAGATACAAAGCTCCCAGAATCATTACAGCAGATCTGACACGGTTTCCTTTGACAGCTGGAAGATCATTTTGAGTGTGTGGTCCTACAGAGACAAAGTATATTAATGTATTTTCATGAAGCACATTTGAAGTTGTTTTCTGGAATTATGGATCATTTTATCCAGCTGTGACATTTTAACTAAAGTGGCAGAAAATTAAATCTCAACATGTCAAGTCTGTAAATGTTTGCTAATGTTACAGAGACTGATGATATTTTATCCTTAGTTATCCTTAAGTTAAATGGAATAAACATTCATCATTCAGGATTTAATCAGTTACGTAAAAAACATCATCTTTGTGTAATATTTAGTTATTTCGTTCTTACCGACTTTACGGGACACAAGATCAATATGACTGCGTCCCAAAGTGTCTACATCCTCGTAGATCTCCACCTGACTTTCCTTTTTTTCTCCTCCGTTATTTTTCCCTCCTCTGCTGTATCTCACAGTCAAACTCAAATCTGGTGCCTGGGTGTGTGTAGACATGCTGAGAGGTGAAAGAACTTGAATTAACTGAATCTTCTCTTTGTTTGTTTGTTTCTCTGTGCGTCAGGCAGCTTTTAAAGATGGAGCATCAAGGAAGTAGCTGCATGACAAACCACAAATACAGATATACATGCAACACATTTGTTACCGTGTGAAAAAACAACAACCTTCTGTCTCATGTCACAGTCTGGGTCTTAGACTGATACAAAAACAGAAGACAAGCTGTTTTAACATGGAATACTTCAAAAAATGTAGAACACATTAGTAAAAATAAAACAAATAAGGCCAGCTGTTTGTCTTAGAAATCAGGGGAAAAGACGTTCCTTATGACTCCATAACTTGCCTGAGAATCATCACAGTTTCTGTTAATACAATGAAGTAAACAACATAATAAATGCAACCTGCAAACTCATGTTTTTGATTTATTTTGTATTACTATGATAATACTACAGAGTGAGTTGCTGCACCAGGGGTTACTGTGTCAATGACACAAAAAGTGACAAAGAACTTCAACACTATGGAGAAAACTTGAATGCATCTCGAAACTGCACACCTCTGTCAACAAAGAGAGTAGGAAATTGTTTTTTCATAGATCCAGTTATAATAATAATGTGTGACGGCTGCAAACACAATGTAATGTAAAAAAAAACAACCTAATGTGCAAATGCAAACAACTTCAGAGCACCACACAATTTTTCCACCAGTTTATTTATATTTTAAACATATACCAACAGAAATGAAACACTAGAGCACAATTCTTCACAAACAACATTAACACAATACAGTTAAAAAAAACAACAACAAAAAACAAAGACAAAATAAACATGAAAAGTAGATAAAAAAAAACTTAAGAGTCTATAAGAAAAACAAGGACATTTTCCAATGTTTAATTTCTGTCTGTGTCATATATTTCTAATCTTCTGGTTAACATCATTTCATAGAACATTGATTTAGTTTAAAAATTCACCCATTCAATGAAAGTGGGAGCTTTAGGGCTTTTCCAATGCCTCAGGATGAGTCTCAATGTTGTGATTAACACTTGAAACTGCCTTTATTCATTTCTTGAAATTGTTTTATGGTTTAGGAGACACAGTTTGGGTGTCCTCAGAGTAGGAAAGCCCAGTCCCTCTTCCATGGTCTTTAAGATTTAGATGGACAGATAACAATTCAGTTACAAAGATTATGTATTAGGGTCACTTTATTTCATTACATTTCTTTAGATTCTCACATTTATCACTTCTTGCATTTAGTAGCATTTTATAACAAGTTGAAGCCTTTCTCTCAGCTCTTGACAACGTAAAAAGATCAAAAGTTATGTCACTATTCTGAAGTTCCAAGTTCTTTCTTACATTATGTAGACAATTAATTTATTAATATTTAATATATCTCCAAATGTCTTGATGTCAGAGCACCACACAATGAATCCACCCGGCTGAAGTTGTTATGGCAACATGTAAACCAGGTAAACAGCTGCACAACCTGCATCTGATATAAAGTCAAACTGTGACCGAAATGTTCACAAATAAATGTATTTGCTACATATGTGCTGACTTTTCATATCAACACTCTTCTGGTCGTTTCTTATCTACAGCACTGGAGGTTCATGTTAATATCAGATGTGTGTTTTTCTCTAGAATATATCAGATATGAGCAGCAGCTTGTGAGTGTGAAGCAACTAAATAGACTCTTTATCCATTCTGTATCTCCCTCACGCTGTCCTCATGAGAAGCATCACTCTAACATTATTTCCTGTGTCATGAATGTAATAAAACTGCTCTGAAGCCAAGTTGAAGGATGTAACTGAGTGACAGAAATAAAACAGCTTTGTCCCATTTTATGAAGCACATTATACAGCAGAATTCTACAATCATAAATTGGTTGGTAAATATTAAATTGGTTGTTGCCAGAACTGGGCAATATCAACAGAATTAAAGCACAATAATGTGCCATTTTGGCACAAAATTTCCTGTATTAATATTAACAATGTTAAGGTTATGAATACATACAGTTTCAAGGTGGCTCACATCACTATGACCACAACTGTGTCAGCTGATTAATGGTTTTGATAATATCGATGCTGTATCACCCAGTTATGCTAACTCTCCATTCAGATACAGATACATCAGTTTGTTTCTGGCTAAACAAACATTATACTGAATTTACCATGACTGCAGGTAAACAGGGGAGAACTCTTAAGCTTGCATTAATAGTTACTTATTTTCATATTGTTTATTTGTAAAGGAGCATAACATAAATGTAACCTCTGATGTATTATACTAGCTTGAAGCTAATTTTCATGCTCATGTTAAATACAGTAAAATATGCACACCATCAGCCTGGAGAGACCTTTTTCAATGGATTGAAGATATAACTTAGAAATCCATTGACTTGGGATTCATTTTTATGTGAATGTAGAATATGTACATCAGTGACATATGACATTTATGCTCTAACCTCGTCAGTCACCTACACAGAAGTGAAGAGTAAACCATGTGAGAGTGATGTAGACTCAAGTTGACTGTGTGAACTAGTTCACATAGGCGTAGCTTCATTAGTGCAGAAGAGTTAAAATAACAAAATAACAGCTCAGTAGCCAAAGTATAAGACAAGTATATAAAGTCTAAAGTTGCAATAGAAGATGTGAATGATTCTCAGTCATCCAGGTCATGATTATCTAAGTAGGGTTGAATCGTTGGCAAAAGGAATTCTGGTGGAAAGATTAATGTGGGCAGAGTGGGTGCAATGACTACATGGGTTCCCTATGGCAGCGGGGATGCCACTTTCTGTGACAATCATAGAAAGGGTCATGTTGAGGTCTAGGGCTAGGCTTAGGGTTAGGTTTAGGTTTAGGTTTAGGTTTGGTGTGGGCGCAATGACTACATGGGTACCCATGATGTGCAATGGTATGGCAGTGTTTCCCTTATATTCATTTGGCAGCGGCGCACCGCCGCTAAAATTTCAGGCGATCATTAATACCAACGGGCTACTAATGATTGTCACTCACCCACTGTGCGAGCACAATAACACTCTATGTTATTGTGGATTTTCTTTAGTCATCCTCCCTCTCTTCGTTCTTCAAAGGACATCTACATGAAAGGTACAAGAGTAGGGTTGCTCCGTTAAGGAATAAGACAGTGCGTGTGTGTGTAAGTGTGTGTAAATGTGCGTGTGTAGTTGCACAAGCACAGAGAGCGAGCGGCAGAAACATGACGTGAACGCGAGCGGAGCAGAGGAAAAGTTTAGCAGTAAGTTGTCAATCTGGCAGTAAATGTACAAAACAGGCTGTGTGTCAGTTACTAAATGCTGCAGCTCCTCAAGGCAAAGAAAATACTCATCTATCGAAGAGGATTAGCCCTGAAGTTAGCAACAACACGTTAACTTGACCAGGCTCACTTAAAGTGGACCGACTTCTAAGGTGGACCAGCAATTATCATTTTAGTGTCAATCTCAGGCGCTCTTTAACAGAGAACGGAGAAATGTCTGATGAGTCTCTGTCTTGAGTTTTTCAAATGCCCCCACATATGACCCCCCCCCCCCCGCCACTCCAAAGCAGTCAACCCATGGAAATCACTGGGTATGGCCTAACAGAGAACTTAAATGTATCCAGTTCATCCTGTAACACTTTGTAGTTTTTGCTCAGGATGTCATATCTGGTCTGTAGCTCGTCTTTCTCTTCAGTCAGATTGGTGTGTCTGTTGTGCGACTGGATGAGGCTGATATTGAGCTGCTCACGTTCTGTCATCAAATTCTGTTTTTCCAACGTGGCTAAAATATCTAGTCAGAAACAAATCAAAAAGCAGATTAACAACATAAATCTTTTTATTTACTTGCTTTATTTTAAACTTGAATCTTTGAAACTGGAATTCCCCTGTTTTGGAGTCTATTTGGTGACCCCTGGGGGGCTCAGTAATAAACAAGACTGGGAAAGACCTCAGCTGATCACTGGGCAAAAGTGACATGACACTGATGAAATAATGTAAATTGGCATTAAGCTCTACAAATCAGGCAGGTAAATCTAAAAAAACAAAACACAGAAGAGCTCATAGAGCCCTGTTTTAATCACACCAGTGCAACACAGATAGATAACTATGAAGACATCCATGCCAGTGCTCTGGATGAGAAGTTAAATTTACTATTATAATACGACAGAGTGAGTCGCTTCACCAGGGGTTACTGTGTCACTGATGCATATAATGACTAATAACTTCAACACTAAATTTTCATTTAACCTGTTGTAACGGGTATAGGATGGACCCAATAGCAGCACAAATGACACTGGTATAAACTTAGTAGTCTTTATTTCACACAATGCCAAGGCAATATAAGCACGGTCGGAGAAACACAGTTCTAAGGAGTATGACTCCACTGGAAATTGAACCCCGATCTTCCACTCCCACAGCAGACAAAGACCAGGGAACAGGCAGGCAGAACTCAGAGTCAGGGACAGAAGGCTGGTGGGTTTACCGGGGCAGAGACGAGGAGCGATGGTCGAAGACAAGCTGATCAGAAACCAGGAAGGCAGTCCAGTGAAGAAAGCAAGACGACTTAGCATAGTAGTGTAGACAATCTGACAAGGAGGGAGTGGGCTGAGGCAGCTTATATACAGGCTTGATTGCAGATGATGAGCAGGTGGGAGCGCCAGGTGAAGGTGGTTGAACTAATGAGGGGTGTGGCAGAGCAGAGAGTGAGACTGAATGATTGGATAATTCCCACAGCAACAGGTGAGGGGGAGAGCAGACTCTGACACCTGTAACATATCTCCACATCTACTAAATGGATTTGCACCAAATTTTGCAGAGACATGGTTGTGTTATTTATTTATAAGTGCAGCTTTTTTTATTGGAGTCTTTTTTTACACATAGGGCAGCTTCTTTGGTGCCCTGCTTTTTAACATTTTTTATTATATACAGTATATACAGTACTTTTGATGGCATTATGCTTAAAAAAAATTGTAAGTTTCTCACATTCCGGTTCCCATCCTGTTGATTTATATTTGTACTCTGCTTTTAGACTGATCCAGAAAGACTCTAGTATGAAGGTAAATATGTTGCAAAATAAGAACTTTTAGAACAAAAATATGCACTTCTGTGTTTAAATTTTCACTTGCATTAAATATTGTCACACATGTGAGCCTAATTTGAAAAAAAACAAAACACGAGAGCTTGTAGAAAAAATGTGAACTTGTATGTTGGAATTTTCACTCAGAAAATTAGATTAATGTTTACATCAATAAATAAGTAATAAACATAATAACAATAAGTTTATTAGCAGACTTCCCAGAATGCATTGTTTGTGGGTTAAAACTCTCCAGAGCCTTCTTTACTTTAATCTCAAGCCTTGGTGGTTCTTGTGATGGTGAAGAAAATGATATGATGAAGGGTTTGTATCCACCTCAGTCCCTGCCCCCGTATGTATAATTTAACTAATTATAAAGTTATTCAGAGCAGCCTCACAAGTTGTCTCTATACTAACTCTGGTACAAATATTGCGTCAAAAGTAACAGAGAAAACTTAAGACCTTCATGTCATGAAGAAAAACTGACCATTTAAACTGAGAATGTAACTGCAAAACAAAGTTGTTGATTAAACTCAATATCTTAAGCTTAATGAAGTTCTCCCAAAATGAGTGAACTTAACACTGTTGGTTTAAATATTACATTACTGGTTTTGCTGCAGAGTAGTTGCTCAGGTGTGCCTATTTGATCTTACAACACATGGACAGGAAGATGATTCCAGATGTCATCAGAAGACACAACACTCCTCCACACAATGAAGCACCTCTGAAAGGCCGTCTTTGGGCTGGAGGATGCTTTGGTGAGAGTGGTCCTACGGAGGCAAAGCACACAGAGGGCAATTTCAGTAAAAGAAAATAACATGGATCTTTTTATAATTCCCCTCTGTTGTGATGGCATTTTACTCAGTAGCTTCACTGCTTTTGTTTGTGGTTGGCTGACATCTGTACACAGCTGGAAAATATTCTTAGCATTAATAACGATGTTTCAGTCATCAGACCTTCATCAGGAAATGTTCAAAACATTGTAAATAAACTCACTTGATGATTATTTACTCACATAACAATGATATTGAATATTATGTTTATGATATGTCCCAGTGGCAGCATGTCTAAAGAGAAAAGGTGGGGGCCAAGTATGGAGCCTTGGGGAACACCACAGGTCAGAGGGTCTGCTAAAGAGGAGGCATCACCAACCGCTAACCAACAAGTTCTGTTTGAAGGTTTGAATCAGTCTCGGGTGGTATCCCTGATACAACCCACTTTTTAAGGCAAATGCTGAGCTAAAGTTGAGAAAAATTCAAATCAGTCTGCGTCAGCTGAAAGAAAGATATTGTTTATTACTTTGATGAAAGCAGTTTCAGCACTATGACGTGAACAGAAACTTGAAACTTATCAAAGATGTTGCAATTATTCATAAAATAAACCAACTTTAAATAAACAACTTTCTCTAAAACTTTGGATAAAAATAGAGATGGGTTTACATTCTTTAAAATCCAGAGGGTAAAGTCTTGGTTTCTTGAGAAGTGGGTTCATTACTGCGTGTTTAAGACATGAGGGAACACAGCCAGTAGACAGAGAACTATTTACAGTGGATAAAATAACACAGCTCCAAACCACAAGGTTTCATGTTTCAGGTATAAAGAAACAAACACAGATGTAGATCAGCTGCAGTTACTCAGGATTAGTGCTCAAGGTTGCTCAAATTGGAAAACTGAGTGAAACAAACTGAGCTGAGAGCAAACTTAGAGCTCAGACAAAAAGATAAGCAGATGTTAACAGACTGGAATTCTCAGTAATGAGAGACGCCCACACAAACACACGCACATTTTTTTGAATAATATTGACTTTCATAATTTCTCTCTTACCTCCTTCCTGTGACTGATGATCAGTGTGACCATCTTCAGTTACGTCTGCACTCTCGTAGATTTCCACTTCTCTCTCGTCCCAATCTGCTCTGTCTTCCTGAACGCTTCTGTTATATTTCACCTTTTTTGATAAATCTGGTTTGGCATATATATCTGAGGACATTTTGAGAGTTTTGAGACTTTTTAAGTTTCTGCTATAAAACTTAAATGTAAGCAGTACAAACATGATGAACTGTTGGGATGCTGCCTTCAGTGTTTCCTGACCAGACTCTTGTCTGGTTTCAGTGGAAAACTTTGAGGAAGTAGCAGCAGGAAAAGAAACACTGATAGATGCAGATCCTTTTATTCGTTTTACTCATTTGAATGAAAACTTAACTTGTAACAGTTTGGTGGTTTTCTGAATAAACTATGAATTCATGGGAATAAAGCTGGAGAAAAAATGTTTTTCTTTGTTTAAAAGGTGCAAGAATTTGGAGATGCAAGGTTGTCAGTCAACCACAATGATTTGCATGTGTTAATAGATGCACCCACATTTATTCGCAGCTCTCTTAAATACCCCACATACATACATATAGTTACATACAGACACACAGAGCAAATCAACAGCTCGTACAAAACAGGAAGTGCTACTTTATCAGTTACTTTATCTTGTTTTACAGAGACTCTGAAACTGTTTCCTACCACACTGTCATATTTAATGAAGTTAAAATTTGACATGTGGTAAATTCAATTTTTTATTCATGCTGTGGAGCAAGGACAGTCTGTAAATCCATCATTTAACATCAAAATACTGTACTTTCACTACTGCAGGGCAGATCGCTTTGAGAATGATTGTGGTTGACAGACTGAAGTTTCTACTGCTACTATCAGGCCAAATCTTGCAAAGGCAGAGTAGAAACACAGAATTAAGGCTGATTTAAGCTCCCAGTGTGGCTGGTTTCATAAGCAGATTCCCCTCGCCCGCTACAGTGGGCGGGGAAATAAAATCCATGAATCAATAAATATAAAAACTGTCAATTTCTTTCCCCTTGGAGCTGACATGAAAATTATATTGGTTCAGTAAATTTCTGCTGACTGTCAGTGTGGTGAAGACAGTTTGCGTGTCTGCTGACCTCCCAGCTCGTTCAGGAGCTGCTGCTGACAGACAAAAAAATAATGTAATATAATAATAATATGTAAAAATACTTCATTACAAGTAAAAGTCCTGCATTTAAAATCATACTTTAGTCAAAGTTAGAACGTAATTTTACTTAAAGTACAAAAGTAAAAGTACTTATTTTGTAGAAAATCAGGCTGTAAGTGATATATTAAGTTGCTGCTTATGCATTGATTCATCAATATTAATGATTTACTTTCTTAAATTGATTTAATATATCAGATACTTTCTCGTGGGTTCACAGTAAGACTTTAAGAACAGCAAAAAAAAATGTAATTATGTTTGTTTCTTCTGGCATGTTATGAACATTTAAGACTCGTGTACAGTTCATTTTCTCATGTTTGCTTTTATTAAGAACAAGATGTATGTGGACAGAGAGAGAATAATGACATGCAACAGGATTTAAACCCAGAACATAACAGTTACTTTGTATAAATATAACTGCAGGATCACCAGGAGGCTTTTAGGAGACTTCTTTCTCACAGATCCATTGTTTGGATTCATTGCTAATGATCCATTCTCCCCTTTGATTAATGGACACTGTGGACCGGTTCACAGGTGGTAAAGACTGGTCTATTTCCCAGGCCCTGCAGAACAAACACCATATTGATACAGGTAACAACTGCAAAATACAAATGAAGTCTGGACTGACCCTCTTATTCAGCTTCATATTTAGTTTCTTTGTGTTTTCAACTAGTACACAAGCCTACACCATAGAAGAAGAGGCAGACCAATCCAGCTTACTGAGCTAATGTAAGGAAAGGCTCCCCAGCTCTCCCAGCACTGTGAGAATTTTGTTTTTTTCTTTCAACAAAGACAGTAGCACACAATTGAATTAATATGAAAACATCGGTGCCCTCATGTGGCAGCCTGATAGAGTGCAGGTTCATTAGGCTGAGCGTCTACAGTAGACTCCTGGTTTCAGGTTTGAGATTGTAACTTCAATATCAGCCACATTTTACCCTGAGATTGTGGTGGAACAATATATTACTTCACAAAATACTGATTTTTTTTTATTTATGAAATCTTAATTGCCCCCCTGCTTTTCTTTTACATCCCACTTTAAATGATAAACAATGACCTTGATGTATCATGATTCAATAAAAATAAAATGTAAAATATCTCACGTATATGAAAGTGTTGATCCGTCCACCCATTTCCACGCCCATTCCTCCGGCCACTCTTTGATTTTCACAGTCTGTAGGCCGATCCAGGAAGTTCCACCTTCATTCAGCTCACTGAGAAACTCCTGATCATTTGACAAAAAAAGCTGATGATTATTTCTCTGTGGATACACTAACAGTTCTATGGTAGTGAATTCATCTTCATGTTGTGACCATTTTTCAAGTAGAAATGTAAATGTAAATCATGTGTTAAAACATGTAATAATATTAATAATAATAAGTTGTGTGTGGTATGGTGTTTCCACAAAAAATAAAAAAAATCTTGGTTAGAAATTCTTAAAACAACATCTACTTCTCCATCATTGAAAAATCCAGAATCTATAAATATGCAAATATTTTTCAATTCATAAGTTTTCCTGCTGGACACAAGATGTCTCCTACTTCACTGAAAAGTCCATTCTCAGTGTTTGAGCACCAGAGGCTCCAAATGTCCATATTACAATTGTGTAAGTTGCATACTGGACCGTGATTGGCTCCAAACTGGTTGTGATGTCACAATAATATGCATATGTACATGTCTTAAACTCTCTTAAGGGAAGAAACTTTCCTCCTTCTGCAGATTAATGTAAAAAACAGCCTGAACGCTGCACATACAACATTCTGCACAGTGAAGCTCAAACATCCAACTGAAGAAACAACAAGAAAGATATTTTTGAGTGGAAGAGGACTTTAATTTAGTCCTTAAAGGTCCTTCAAGTATTTTCCAAAAGTCAATTATTTTAGTCCTTTTACCATCTCTAAGTAAAACTGGTTATGTGTGACAGCCAAAAATCACTTACACACATAAACATACTGGCACACACATATTATATTTACAGTATATATGAACACACACAGTATGAAAGATATTCAAATCAACACAAGCTCCCAAATAAAAACACAGACCTTCTGCACATGCATGGAGTCACACAGTAAAGCACAAATAAACACATTAAGTCACTCACATGTTCTTCTTTGTTGTTTATGACCACCAGGTCTGCTGTTCTGTTCTTACAGTCCTCTCTGCTGTCATCCCAACTCTTCATCTCAGTAGATTTGTAGTAACAACTGCATCGAGATCTCTTCCATCCCTCAGGACACAAACTCTCTTATTGTCAAACAAATATTTTTATGTCACTTATGTCCAGAAGTTTCACTTCACAAAAGTTCACTTTTTAGTTTAGTATACAGTATATTACCTGCTACTGCTCCCTTTTAGGGTGTTTACTTTGGACTGTAGCTGCTTTTAATTTGTATCTGAATGTAAAGCTATTGTTAGGCTGAAAGTTCCACAAAACAAAAGCCAATCAACAACATAAACAGCAGTTAAAACAGAACAACAGCGTCAAGTTGAACCTTGCCTTTAGCACATCTAATTTCTTAAAACATGTACACAAACAGAAATTTAAAAATCACAATATATTGTTTATAAAGAGTTAGGTGCTGTAGTTATTTCTTTACAAACCCTGCAAAACCTGCTTGCAGGTCTAGTTGTATTTTCTGTTCTAAAGCTTTTCGTACCTGCATGTTTGCCCTGGAGCTCCATTACTGAATCCTGTAACCGGCTATGATTGTTCAACAGGTTGTCATATCGTCTCTGCAGCTGGTCTTTTTCCAGAATGGCTGAAATATCTTTTGAGAAGCACAACAGCACAAAAAGTTGTATCTGCCAGTCAGACATTCCTACATTTTAATTTCTCATTTTAAAACTATATTAAAATCACTTCAGGAACATACCACTCAAGTTTTTGTCACATGAATTTGCGATGCAGCTAATTATTTCATGCATTCATGCTGCCTGTAATTATCACTTTGCATTGTAATATGTAACTGAAGGGTTGCAGGGATCACATTTGCTGTGGGAGTTGGTATATTTGTCCAACTAAGTTAAGGTTATTGAAGAATGCTAGTTCATACACTGGTTCTTTATTTTTTTTAGGACATTCTCATGTTTGTATTTTTCAGTTTTCTTCCCACAAAACTACTGAAGACACCCACTGATTTCAGGTGGAAAATTGCATGAAATTTTGATCATATGATCAATGATGATATTATCCAACAGAAAAAGCTTAAATCAAGACACTAAATAAAAACAGAGACTCAAGATATGACAGTTTGTATTAAAAACGCAATTCCTCACAACGTATGAAGATTCCAGTCAGCAGCAGAAGACACAGCACTCCCAGCATTATGGCTTTCAAACCGCTTCTTTTGACAGCTGCAGGATTCTTTTGAGTGCGTGGTCCTACAGAGGCAAAACATATAAAGAACATTTTTATTATGCTTGTTTGAAGTTTACAGTTTACAGCTTACAACACCAAGACACCTGATAATGATCCGTAGTGAATGGTGACTCATGGTGAATTGTGAATTATCAAACTAGTCATTATTTCAGACTTACGGGCTGTTTGTGATCCGAAATCAATTTGATGCTCCTCATCGCTGAAGATCTCCACCTCATTCTCCTCTCCCTCTCCTCTGTTTTCTTGGACATTTCTTGTATATCTCACATTCAAACTCAACTGTGGTACAGCAGGAATTTCTGTAGACATCTTAAAGAAGTAAAAAACAAACTGAGCCTGTTCTGGACCAGGTTTCACCGTGTGTCTCTGAGCTGAGTAGCTTTCAACACAGGAAGTGTCAGCTTGAGAAACCACAACCACAGATGCAAAGCTAAATTTGTTGCTGTTAGATAACAACCAGTTTGTTGATTTTTTTGTAAATTAAATTTAGACATTCAATGGTCCGGATGTTGGAACGATGAAAGCTTTCAGATAAACTGTATATAAAATCTATTTGCTCCAGAAAAACATAGCTGTTGATTTTATTTTAATGTTATTTTGTCTTTATTTTCTAACAGTAACATTTCACTCAACAGCAGAGCTGTGTGCCCACATTATGTCTTTAAGTTGATAAGTATTATTATTTCATCTAGAATGATACAGTGATCATGACCTTAAGATGCTAAGAATACCATTGTGCTGTTAGAAGAATAGAAAAAGGATGACAGAAAATCTTCCACATTGACACAACCTAGGCTCTTTGATAAATACTTTAAGTGCAGCTGGATTAAATGCAGGAGTAGCTTTGCACAACTGGTGACACACAGTACAGAGAATATTGGACCCAAAACAGTAAAGAGAAGCACAAAAGAAAGTCTAAGATGAGTATGAGTGGGGGTAAAGAACCTGGTTCTCCTCCATGGACACTTAGAGAGTATTATCCTGTTTATACCATGGTCACTTGCTAACTAAATGCCATATGTCATTAAATTAAAAATATCAGTCATGCTCATATAAGTATTTTTGATCTTTTGATCTTCACAGTGTAATTAAACAGTCGAGCACAGATAACATTAGATAGCATTAAAATAACATTAGATAACATTAGATAGCATTAAAAAACAGAAAACACATTAACATTTCACAAGAATGCAACCATATTTTAGAGAAAAAACAATATTTCACAAAACACAGAAATACAAATGTTGTGTTTTCTGTTTAGCTGTGTTTTGTGAAATATTTGTTGTTGTTGTTGTTTGCTTGTTTATTTTTGATGTGTTTTCCACCTCAGGGCCACTGTACCTCACTCTGTCACACGTTAGCTCTCCGTCGCTGTCTCTCTTTCCCTTTCTCACTCTTACATGTGAACCACATCTCTATATTTTCTGTGTGATTTCTCTCTTTCCTCCTCCTGTTGTTAGTTGGTTTGGATGTCCAGCTTCATGCAAATATATGATATGATTCTGTGGTTTGTAACAC
Organism: Thunnus thynnus; assembly: GCF_963924715.1. Classification (NCBI taxonomy): domain Eukaryota; kingdom Metazoa; phylum Chordata; class Actinopteri; order Scombriformes; family Scombridae; genus Thunnus; species Thunnus thynnus. The sequence goes on from NC_089531.1 coordinate 3,468,679, forward strand.
AGTGCGTTTCATAGTACAGTAAGTTGTATTTGATCTAATTTGACAAAGCTGATCCCAAAACAAACCCCTCTCTCAACAAAGAATACAGAAAATCTATTTCTCACATATCCAGTTTATCCATTGTCCTTGTTGATTGCAGAATCCTGCAGCGTACTGGTTCCACAGTCCTGTTGTCCAGAACCTGTAGGATAAATAAAATATTCTACTTTTTAACAAGGCTTAAACTCCAGATTATTTTCAGTTTGAAGTAAACTGATTAATCTCACCTCAAATATTCATATTTCTTGTAATGAATTACTCGTTTAAAGGTGCAGTGTGTAGAATTTAGTGGCATCTAGCGGGACGGACTTGGCAGAAATTAAATATAATATTCATAAGTATGTTTTAATTAGTGTATAATCACCTGAAAATGAGAATTATTGTGTTTTTGTTTCCTTAGAATGAGTCCTTTATATCTACATAGGGAGCAGGTCCTGTTCCACGGAGCCCGCCATGTTTCTAAGGTAGAGAACGGACAAACCAAACACAGGCTCTAGAGAGGGCCTTTCCCTTTTTTCGAAAGTTTTGCGGCCACCGTAAGTTTTCCTACATGCTTGGAAGGGGAGGGGAGGGGTATTCAGTTGATTGCAATCTGCAACCTCACCACTAGAATCCACTAAATCCTACACACTGGTACTTTAACACATAATTACGTGCTGTAAGCCAATATAATCAAAAGCTGTGAATTAAAGAATGAAAAATTGTTCAGTAATCCCATCATTTTGTGTTCAGTGAGAATTTTAAACTAGAGGAGCCAGTGAAGAGATTTAAGTATGGGGGTAATGTGAGACCATCTGTTTGACCTCATGAGTAGTCTGGCGGCAGCATTTTGGATTGTCTGCAGACAATCAAGAGCAGAGATACTAAGTGAGGAGAAAAGTGTGTTACAATAATCAATGCAAGATGAGACAAAAGCATGTATAATCATCTCTAGTTCAGCTGTTAACTAGAACTATTGAACTAGAGATGAACTTCTTAAGTGGAAAAAACAAGATCTGGTCAGCTGCTTTACATGACGAGGATTGATCAAATATTACCCCTAAATTATGGAGGTTGGAGCGGGCAGCAGATTAAAGAGGCCCAATACTTTGCATAATTGCCAAGGCAACCTTTTCTGGACCAACAACTAGAACCTCCATCTCATCAGCATTAAGCTGTAAAAAACGTTCTGCTGTCCAGTCTCTAATAGCGTTAAGACAGTCTAGGAGCTTAGATAATCTAAAAGCCTCACCAGGTTTAAATGAAGTAAAGTTGGATATCATCTGCCAATAAATGATAAGCAATATTAAATCTGTCCCAAGGGCAGCAAATATCAAGAAAATAACCGGGGCCCAGAACTGAGCCCTGCGTAACACCACAAGACAGTGGAGAAGAATCAGACACAAAGTCATCAATAGAGACGGTGAAACTTCAATTCGTCTGTGAGATAAGATGTAAACCAGTCTAATGCTATACCTGATATGCCCAACCCAATCACGTAACCTCTTTATCAGGATTAACACAGAACAATCACCCGTATCAAAGGACATTAAAATATCGTCTGAAACCGTTAGAGGAGCAGTTTCAGTAGAGTGCTGTTTCTGAAACCCAGACTGAAACTTATCAGTGAGTTGATTGGCCACAAAAATTTGCAACAAAAGTGGGTGTTTAGATTCAGGCCTATAGTTCTTGAGCAAGGTAGGATCTAAGTTTCTTTTCTTAAAATGGGCTGGATAGTAGCATACTTAAAATAGGAAGGGACACATCCTGAAGACAAGGAAGAATTAACAATAGCTGATACCATAAATATAAGATACAATAAACATATAGTAGACAATGTCAACGAAATTACAAAACAAAATTAAATTGACTGTGTTATGGCAATTTGAAAACTCCTCACAAGTTATTTCATTTACCTCAGTTTCTGAAGAATTAAAGACATTGATCGACTGAATTCATTTTTACAACTTATTCAATAACGTTTTTACTTACTTATGACAAACAGTTACTTTGATGACACTTTGATAGAAATAAAAATCTTTAACAATGTCTCACATTTCTGCCAGCGGTGATCCATCCACCCATTCCCATTTCCATCCTCCTAATTCCAGTTTTTCCTGAGTAGCCCATAGACCAAACCAGGACTCTCCATTCATATTCAGCTCAGTGGCACATTTCTAATAGTTAACAAGAGACAGTAATCATTTCTTTGTTCATAATAATTCATTCTGTCTAAAATTTGTTGCAACTTTTCAGTTCCTCTGTGGTGCATAAATTAGAAACACTCAAAGAACTTGAAAACTGGCTCCTCTTATACACTAATGATTGCTACAATAAAGCCAAATATACAAATATTTGTACATGAGTGTATAAAGACACATGTACAAACAGCCAATACAGCCATACTGTACTAGAATATATACTTTTAATTCTTAACACTGTCATGTTCACAATAAGCCACAACAAACACAAGGGGGATCCTACACACTCAGGACTGGGCACAACGGTATGAAAGTAAATACACATTTGTTATGGATAAAGGTAGAGAAAGCCATTTATAATGCAGAAGAAACTGCTTGTGTAAGGCTGCACACTGGAATCAGCCCTGCGTTAAAACAGTGCATGGGGCATATTGTTAAAGTTACCAGTGAGACAATGAAATACAATCCAGCAAGTCAAGTTGGAGCTACAGATTAATGTGTTTAAAGGCATATCAGGCGCCAAAACACCACACAGAGGTTTGTAATACTCAGACCAACTACAGAAAGTTATCACGGTGGCCACTTTTTTATCATTCGTCACAATGATCAGAAGGTAAACAGGCGAATACGGCATTCACGTTACAAAGTAATCCATCAGGAAAGTGGGCTTGCATGTATGTAATTAGCAAACGCAGCACCTTGCTGGACGACGTCGCACTTCGTTGCAGCAAAAGTTGAAGCAGCCTCAATTTTTTTGCCGGACACCACCACGCTGTCGTGCTGAGCCCTCTGCGTTGGCACCCCACTACATCAACAAACTGCCCCATTAAAAAGGATGAGAGAGCTGCGTTTTTTCATGCAGAACTAATATCAGAGGTCAGACAATTTCATTTTACTAGTTTATCAGTGTTCTTCCATGTTCATTCAAGTCATCAATTTCCGTCAAATCGTTCCTGTGATTTTCTCTCTCACACAAATATTTGGAAATATCCAGCCTGTTTACATCTTGATCTGTTAATATTCAATCAGACACCCTTTTGTTCCACTCATGCTAACCTTGCTATCTTCCTTTTTAATGAACCTCACTTTTCAGGAATAGGATTTTTCAAATTCATTGCAAATGTGCAGTAACGTAAACAAAACCACAGTTACAAAACAAAGGCTGATATACACAGGGTCTTAATATGAAAATAATATCCACACCCTTAAAAGAACCTCATGAAAGCTCATCAACAAAAGCAACAGGGAAGTGGACCTAAATGACTATACAGCAGGCAGTGCAGGTTGGTGTACATGCATATTGGACATGCAAATAAACACAAGCTCCTACATAAAAACACAAACTTTCTGCACATGCATAGACTCACACAGTAAAGCACAAATAAACACTCACCTGTTCCTCTTGGTTGTTTATGGCCACCAGATCTGCTCCTTTGTCCTGACAGTCTCTTCTGCTTTTATACCAAGTGTTCCTCTCCTTGGACTTATAGTAACAACTGCATCCAAACCTCCTCCATCCTTCAGGGCACCACTTTCCTAATTGTCAGACAAGTGTTTTAGAGACAGTTTTCATGTCAGTCGGTTTCAAATTGTCAAAAAGACTTGTTAAGTTTAACAAGTTGCTTGCCGCTGAAAATAGTCTTTTTCGTTACACTGTAAAATATTACACTGGAATTAGTGGAATCAACTAATCTTTTCATTAACTTAATATAAAAAGTTATATTCATTTCAAGTTAATTCAGTTTATAATTTCTAGATTTTGTCTTCAAACCGTTTTGGAACCTGACTTTCATCTTTATGCTTCTTGTTGTGTTTTTTCTTGCCTTTAACATAAATCCTCAGTCTCTGAATTGTGTGTTTAGTACACAGCCAGTAGACAGAGAACTATTTACAGTGGATAAAATAACACAGCTCCAAACCACAAGGTTTCATGCTTCAGGTATAAAGAAACAAACACAGATGTAGATCAGATGCAGTTACTCAGGATTAGTACTCAAAGTTGCTCAGGAGTGAAACAAACTGAGCTGAGAGCAAATTCAGAGCTCAGACAAAAAGATAAGCAGATGTAAACAGACTGGAATTCTCAGTAATGAGAGACGCCCACACAAACATACGCACATTATTTTGAATAATATTGACTTTCATAATTTCTCTCTTACCTCCTTCCTGTGACTGATGATCAGTGTCACCATCTTCAGTTACGTCTGCATTCTCGTAGATTTCCACTTCTGCAGTTATTACGCCCCACCCTTGGTCAGCCCTATGGGGCGAACAACAATCCACCATGTACCCAATTTAAAACTCCAACAAACTATAATTGATACAAGTTTAAGAACATGATGAACTGTTGGGATGCTGCCTTCAGTGTTTCCTGACCAGACTCTTGTCTGGTTTCAGTAGAAAAACTCTGAGGAAATAGCAGCAGGAAAAGAAACGCCGATAGATGCAGATCGTTTTATTCACTTTACTCATTTGAATGAAAACTTAACTCCAGTTTGATGGTTTTCTGAACTTCAGTTAGAAGCCATTTAAATAAAGTATGAATTTGTGAGTGTAAAGCTGGAAAAAAAATGCAATGATTTGCATGTGTTGTTGTATGTGTTTATACATATAACCACATTTATTCACAGCTTTCTTAAATACCCCACATACACACACATTCACAGATACACAGAGCAAATCAACAGCTCCTACAAAACAGGAAGTGCTACTTTATCAGTTACTTTATCTTGTTTTACAGAGACTCTGAAACTGTTTCCTACCACACTGTCATGTTTAATTAAGTTAAAATTTGACATGTGGTAAATTCAATTTTTTATTCATGCTGTGGAGCAAGGACAGTCTGTAAATCCATCATTTAACATCAAAATACTGTACTGAGAATGATTGTGGTTGACAGGCTGAAGTTTCTACTGCTACTATCAGGCCAAATCTTGCAAAGGCAGAGTAGAAACACAGAATTAAGGCTGATTTAAGCTCCCAGTGTGGCTGGTTTCATATGCAGATTCCCCTCGCCCACTACAGTGGGTGGGGAAATAAAATCCATGAATCAATAAATGTAAAAACTGTCAATTTCTTTCCCCTTGGAGCTGACATGAAAATTATATTGGTTCAGTAAATTTCTGCTGACAGTCAGTGTGGTGAAGACAGTTTGCGTGGCTGCTGACCTCTCTGCTGCTGACAGACAAAAAAATAATGTAATATAACAATAATAATAATAACAATAATGTAAAAATACTTCATTACAAGTAAAAGTCCTGCATTTAAAATCATACTTAAGTAAAAGTTAGAACCTAATTTTACTTAAAGTACAAAAGTAAAAGTACTAATTTTGTAGAAAATCAGGCTGTAAGTGATATATTAAGATGCTGCTTATGCATTGATTCATCAAAATTAATGATTTACTTTGTCAAATTCATTTAATATATCAGATACTTTCTCATGGGTTCACAGTAAGACTTTAAGAACAGCAAAAAAATGTAATTATGTTTGTTTCTTCTGACATGTTATGAACATTAAAGACTCGTGTACAGTTCATTTTCTCATGTTTGCCTTTATTAAGAACAAGATGTATGTGGACAGAGAGAGAATAATGACATGCAACAGGATTTAAACACATAACATAACAGTTACTTTGTATAAATATAACTGCAGGATCACCAGGAAGCTTTCAGGAGACTTCTTTCTCACAGATCCATTGTTTGGGTTCATTGCTAATGATCCATTTTCCATTTTGATTAATGGACACTGTGGACCGGTTCACAGGTGTTGAAGACTGGTCTATTTCCCAGGCCCTGCAGAACAAACACCATATATTGATGCAGGTAACAGCTGCAAAATACAAACAAAGTCTGGACTGACCCTCTTATTCAGCTTCATATTTAGTTTCTTTGTGTTTTCAACTAGTACACAAGCCTACACCATAGAAGAAGAGGCAGACCAATCCAGTTTACTGAGCTAATGTAAGGAAAGGCTCCCCAGCTCTCCCAGCACTGTGAGAATTTTGTTTTTCTCTTTCAACAAAGACAGTAGCACACAATTGAATTAATATGAAAACATCGGCACCCTCATGTGGCAGCCTGATAGAGTGCAGGTTCATTAGGCTGAGCGTCTACAGTAGACTCCTGGTTTCAGGTTTGAGATTGTAACTTCAATATCAGCCACATTTTAACCTGAGATTGTGGTGGAACAATATATTACTTCACAAAATACTGATTTTTTTTTTATTTATGAAATCTTTATTGCCTCCCTGCTTTTCTTTTAAATCCCACTTTAAATGATAAACAATGACCTTGATGTATCGTGATTCAATAAAAATAAAATGTAAAATATCTCACGTATATGAAGGTGTTGATCCGTCCACCCATTTCCACGCCCATTCCTCCGGCCACTCTTTGATTTTCACACTCTGTAGTCCGATCCAGAAAGCTCCACTTTCATTCAGCTCACTGAGAAACTCCTGATCATTTGACAAAAAAAGCTGATAATTATTTCTCTGTGGATACACTAACAGTTCTATGGTAGTGAATTCATTTTCATGTTGTGACCATTTTTCAAGTAGAAATGTAAATGTAAACATGTAATAATATCATTAATAATAATAAGTTGTGTGTGGTATGGTGTTTCCACAAAAAATAAAAAAAATCTTGGTTAGAAATTCTTAAAACAACATCTTCTCCATCATTGAAAAATCCAGAATCTATAAATATGCAAATATTTTTCAATTCACAAGTTTTCCTGCTGGACACAAGATGTCTCCTACTTCACTGAAAAGTCCATTCTCAGTGTTTGAGCACCAGAGGCTCCAAATGTCCATATCACAATTGTGTAAGTTGCATACTGGATCGTGATTGGCTTTAAACTGGTTGTGATGTCACAATAATATGCATATGTACACGTCTTAAACTCTTTTAAAGGGAGAAACTTTCCTCCTTCTGCAGATTAATGTAAAAAACAGCCTGAACGCTGCACATACACATTCTTCACAGTGAAGCTCAAACATCCAACTGAAGAAACAACAAGAAAGATATTTTTGAGTGGAAGAGGACTTTAATTTAGTCCTTAAAGGTCCTTTAAGTATTTTCCAAAAGTCAATTATTTTAGTCCTTTTACCATCTCTAAGTAAAACTGGTTATGTGTGACAGCCAAAAAGCACTTACACACATAAACATACTGGCACACACATATTATATTTACAGTATATATGAACACACACAGTATGAAAGATGTTCGAATCAACACAAGCTCCCAAATAAAAAGACAGACCTTCTGCACATGCATGGAGTCACACAGTAAAGCACAAATAAACACATTAAGTCACTCACATGTTCTTCTTTGTTGTTTATGACCACCAGGTCTGCTGTTCTGTTCTTACAGTCTGCTCTGCTGTCATCCCAACTCTTCATCTCAGTAGATTTGTAGTAACAACTGCATCGAGATCTCTTCCATCCCTCAGGACACAAACTCTCTTATTGTCAAACAAATATTTTTATGTCACTTATGTCCAGAAGTTTCACTTCACAAAAGTTCACTTTTTAGTTTAGTATACAGTATATTACCTGCTACTTCTCCCTTTTAGGGTGTTTACTTTGGACTGTAGCTGCTTTTAATTTGTATCTTAATGTAAAGCTATTGTTAAGCTGAAAGTTCCACAAAACAAAAGCCAATCAACAACATAAACAGCAATTAAAACAGAACAACAGCGTCAAGTTGAACCTTGCCTTTAGCACATCTAATTTCTTAAAACATGTACACAAACAGAAATTTAAAAATCACAATATATTGTTTATAAAGAGTTATGTGCTGTAGTTATTTCTTTACAAACTCTGCAAAACCTACTTGCAGGTCTAGTTGTATTTTCTGTTGTAAAGCTTTTCATACCTGCATTTTTGCTTTGATTGTTCAACATGTCGTCATATTGTCTCTGCAGCTGGTCTTTTTCCAGAACCACAACAGAGCAAAAAGTTGTATCTACCAGTCAGACATTCCTACATTTTAATTTCTCATTTTAAAACTATATTAAAATCAATTTTTTCATGCATTCATGCTGCCTGTAATTATCACTTTGCATTGAAATATGTAACTTATTTTCACATGCACAAATGTGTTAGTGACAGATTTCACATCAGCTAATGACAGAATAATATGACTTAAAGTCTGCTGTTTCTTTTAAATCGTTCTCACCGCTAATGTTTGTCCTCAGCTTGTTAGCTTCAGTCAGCTGGTCCCTTTCCAGAGAGACTGAAGTATCTGGTAAGAATCCACAAACATAAAAAAAAAAAAGGAATAAAGCAAATATATCAAATTTGAACAACTGATCAAGATTTTGAGTGACATTGAAAAATATAATACTAAAATAAAGATGAGATCCTCACAGAGTTTGAACAGGACAGTGATTCCGATTAGTAGCACGAGACACAGTAGACCCAGAATCACTGCAGCAATTGTAAAAGGGTCTCTCAGGACAGCTGGAGGATGACGAGTGTTTGCTCCTACAGACGCAAAGTATACAGACAACACATTTCGATATTTGAACTAGAACTTTACTAGATGAGAACAATGGTGTTAGAAGTAAGAATGCAATCCCTGCAGGAAACTACACCAAAACATCATTTTCACATAAAGAGAGAGACTGATATTAATATCTGTTAGCAAGCAGCTCCTCAGGCATGAAGACTGGACATTACTGCATGAGCTGAGAAATCAAACCACAACTGTTAAACACTACTGAAGTATCGGATTCAACAGTTTCACAAACAGCCACTATGTTTTTCTAAGAGTTCATTACTTCATTTCTCCAGTTGTGGTGATTTTTTCTTTTCAGCTATGAGCAGCTATTCGATTTTTGTTTCTGACTGTACTGTGCTGGTGTTTTCAATATGCTTTATTTTGTCATTTTGCCACAGTCGACACACTACAGACGATTAAAATTAGCACGACAAGAAGCCAGCAGGCAAACTCAGGAACTAGATTCAATTATAATGTCGTCAACTACTGTCGTTATTTTGGACAAATATGAAACTGAACAGACTTAGCTGAGTGCTTAATTTTAAAGACATGCCCACATACAAGCACATACTCACTTGTCACTTTTTATATTAACAATAACAAAAATACTGAACATTGATTCTACCGTATTTAATACTCACCTCCATCCTGTGTCGAAAAATCCACCCGATGATCAGTCAAAGGGTCGAAGCTCTCGTAGATGTCGACTAGTCTCTCCATTCTCTCTCCTCTGTCCCCTCGGGCTCCTTTGCTGTATCTCGCGTTCATCAGCTCATTCGGCTTTTCATAAATGTTGGAAGACATTTTTAAGGAATTAAAAAAAACAACCGAAAAGTCTCTGTAGCTTTTTTTTCTAGTCTCGATTTACTCGTCGTACTCCGTTACTGTCACTGCATCGCTGTATTTCTGCTGTATTGCCGTAGTTTAAAATGAGAAATATAACTTTGTGCTGTATTCTGATGCTGCTTTCTGTGTTTTCTGTCTGGTGTGTCTGTCTGTTTCTGTGTGTGTCAGCCAGGTTTCAACAGGAAGTAGTAAAAAAAAGATTTTCCTCTCTCTTATCTTTAGTTGGGCTTATGAAAGATCAAGTATAAAAGCATGCGGATGTTTAATATATTAGTTTATATTTTAGTTTAGTTCATTTTAATAAGTGAGGTTGTTTTTGAAGTCGTCATTCAAAAAACAGCAGAATGAGAGGCGATTGATATTGGGGGGGGGGGGGTTCTCACAGAGGTAGTGTGATACAGGTTTTTTTTTAACTGATAATGAGGTTAAAATGTCAGTTGTACTGCTGTAGTTTGATGGATTAGATGATAAAGGAGTAGATTAAAGAAATAGAGAACTATTTTTACACCAATGATGGAACGCAACATCACAACATATAAATGATCAAAAAATGAACATGCAAAACATTTTAAGAAAATTAGAAAAAGAAGCTACGTGTCCTGATCTGATTGCGTGTCACAAAATGGCGTCCCGAAGCAACATATACTGACTAAAATGTTTTATACGGATGTGACGTTATCACCACTACTGAGCATTTCATAATATCGGCTGTGACCCTTGCTTAAATGCCACCCTGCCCACCCCACACACCCCCAAAAAAATGTGAAATAAGCACAAGTTTAATAAACCTGTAAGAAACAGAGTAAAGAGTAGAGTTCTGGATTCATAGTTTTACAGGCAAATAGCATTTGTTTGTCACGATGAGCAGCTTATGACCTTATTTGTTGGTAACAGGATAATATCAGTCATGTATCGCTGTACCTTTAAATATCTCGTCATAATCTGAAATTTACCAGCTGTGCAGTATCTAAGGCCATAAAAACTGCAGCAAAGACTGTTTTTCTTGTAGTTGTTAAATAAGTTTAGAATGAATCGTCATGTCAGTATTAAAGTGTGCCTTTAATTTTGGCTTAATCTTTATTTTATCAGGAATATGTGCTTGTTTCATACGTTGTTAAGAGTGCAACATGGAGCACATACACACATTAGATGCTTGTGACATCAAAGAGCTGATCATATAAACCACCCCACCCCCCCCCCCCCCCCCCCCCATCATGTCTCAGTAGAGAACACACAATTTCCTTCCTCTGTAAAGATATGTATCATTTTTTTATTCATCATTCAAAGAGAAGCAGCAGCAGTGGTGGGAATATAACTAAATACATTCACTCAAGTACTGTGCTTAGGTACACTTTTAAGGTACTTGTGTTTTACTAGTATTTTTATTTTACATTACTTGATACTTCCATTTCACTTCCATTTCAGAGCATAAAGTGCATAAAATAACACAATGATGAGTTTATAAATTAAACTGCATGGTTAAAGATGAAACCAGTGGTTCACAAACTTTATGGCTTGTGGCCCTTCATAAAAAATGTGTGTAGTTTTGTCTTGTTGTCATGTTTCAGATGTTCCACCAAAGCAACATTTCCCCTCACACAACTGTTAAGTTAACTGTAAAAGAGGTAAAATTCTACAATATTTCACTAAAACACAAAGATTAAAGAAGAGAAAAAAAAAATCCAAATTCATGTAGCATCTCACGACCCCTCAGATTTATCTTGTGACCCTCATAAAGCAGTTCAAACTAGCTCCACCTCGACCAGCTACAACAAGAAAATGCTGCTTATGTGCCAATTTTCTGCAAAACAAATACTTTTACTTTAGTAGTTTAAGTAAATTTAGCTGGTCATACTTTTAATGTATACTTTTACTTGAGTAGGATTTTAAATGCAGGACTTTTACTTGTAATTAAGTATTTTTACATTGTGGTCTTGATACTTTTTCTTAAATAAAGGATTTGAGTACATCTTCCACCACTGGGCAGCAGGATTTGTCTTGTCTTTAAGGAGTGCGGGATGTTGCCTTTCACGCTCTGGAAACACGTCCCACTACCTCGGACCCAAGCTAACGCTAGCTTACTGGGAACTCAGAGCACTGCACACTGGGACTAACGTTAGCTACTTTAGCTAAATTGTGCAAACAGGCCAGGTATCGTAATCAAGTAACATTAAACTTAGTGAAATATTGCAACAATAGTCTGAGAACAGCAGATGAGCCAACTGTCAATCACAGCTGTCAATCACCGCCCACATGGCAGACATCAAAGCTACTATAAGTCTTCAAATCTTTTTGACGGAGCAATAATTTCCAAAATGACCACCAGCACACTTATTAGAGGGTCTGAAGTTAGAGATTAAGATCAGAATAACCCGTTGAAAAGAATGATTGACTCAGTATTTCTAGAGAGAAGTTGAGGCTTTTTGAATGTCAGTCAGTTGGAGCATCCAGCAGCCGTTGCTGTGGTGATATTGAACCTGTACCTCCGCATTTGCTTCAGCCTCAAGCCATGGTAGATGCCGCTTTCGCCTGACTCAAACCCCGAATCACCAGTAGAGCTTTTTTAAGGTCAGGATTAAGTGCTGCTGTGTTATTCAGTGCAGCTCTTCACCTCTGAGCTGTTTTGATATGTTTTTAAAGCAAGATGTTAAACCCGCAGTACAACACATAGTAGATGGTAATTTTTCAGTCACCTTGGCAAGATCTGACCTTCTCTTGAACTCAGCTGTGATAAGTAAAAAAAGTCATTTTACTGGTGGTGTTCTAGCTTTAATCAGAAACAGTCTTCAGGCTCTCATTCATCCAGCGCCCCTCCTCACTGGAGCGTTATCAGGCTTTGGGCTGTCCGGGTCCCTGGTGGGTTATGGTTGGACTCACAGGCAGAGCTGTGGTCCGGCACTGTGCTGTAAGGACGTTTATAAATCTATCTGTGATCCCAGAGAGCCGTTCTGCAGCCTCATGAATCCAACATCGCTGAGTCGCATTGCTGCATGTCTGTGAAAGCCAATGACCCCTTGAATGTCCCGCAGATAACAGTCACACACTGACACGACTACTAAACACTCACACACACACAGAGGTGGCAGAGGCTTCTTCTTTTCTGACATCATGACACTGCAGACACTTATACCATGGCCAATTAACAAAAAACCTGTCATTAATCAACAGGAAGTGAACTTCATTAACCACCCTGATGGAGGCAACATAGGCTAAAACATTTTAATAGTATTTTTGAGGACAGTTGTGTAACCTGTTTATCAATTAGGTTTTGATGGACTTGTATTTGCTTATGCTTGTCACTGGTCTGCACCTCATTGCTTTAGCTCAAAAATGAGCAATTATCAAAAAGCAAATGTGGGAT